>NC_053023.1:309770034-310070034 GCF_003073215.2 Triticum urartu
CATTTGACAAATACGACATCAACGGGTATCGCTTTCGTACCTATGGCAAAGAGCTATCTATGGCCGACCAAAAGTCTACAAATTGTTGTGTATCTGCTATCGGCGAAGGAGGTACCGAGTATTACGGGAGAGTTGAAGCAATTTATGAACTTCTATTCTATGGTGAAAACCCACCAAATGTTGTAGTCTTCAAATGTTATTGGTTTCAGCCGAAGGAGACTAGAAGGACTCATGAACATATAGGGCTAGTTGAAATCAACCAAAGCACCCATTTAGATGTTCCTGATGTCTATATTACGACTCAATAGGCGACCCAAGTATTCTATCTACCATGGGCCTGCCAAACTAATCCAAATCTGAAAGGTTGGGATGTCATTTCTGAATGGCCGCCACGTGCTAGACTTTCTCCCCCAAAGGAAGAGGATTATGAACCTCACATTAACCCAGACACATATGAAGGAGAATTCTTCCAAGAGACACATCTTTCCAAAAAGCGTTTCAGGAACCGCTATACTTCACCCCAAAACATTGAAGTAGACAGCGACAATGAATCCGACATCACCCCAGAGGAGGAACAAGAAGAGGCAGAACAAGAAGAGGTTACTATTGCGGATGACCTGTCAATGCTTGACCGATTACGTCAAGGTGGCCTTGCACATGTTGATGCCACTGAACCCTTTGAGCCCATCATTGATTATAGTGATGATGATGATTATGAATTTATTGATGATACTGATCGAGATTATTAGTAGTGTCGGTATTCAATTTTTTTATGTTGTACTTGACGATGATACACTTAAGTGATATACATATTATTATTCATGTCGGTATTTTTTTATGTTGTAGCTAATTTTGTTTATTCTTTGTCATGGCAGGTGTTGAAAGATGGTGGGCGCTGGTCGGGAGCGCGCCGAGGCCCCTTCTTCGTCGGCGTGTGGTGTGAGGTCTTCCATTCCACACGCACCTCTCCGCCGAGCGTTGCTGGATAGTATGGCGACACCGCCGGGCCCTTCTTCGTCGACCGCGGTGCCCAGCAGGGGACGATGTAAGAAGAAGAGAGGAGGTGGAGCACGTGGTCACGGGAGAGGAGGTAGGGTGACTGCTACGGCGCCTTCCTCGTCGCCACCCCTAGCTGTTTCACCCGAGCATGTGACTTCTAGGGTGGACTCGTCTGAGGAGGAGGCTACACGGACTCCGGTCCACGAGCCTCCGGTCCATGGGTCTTCGGCCCACGAGCCTCGGGTCGACGGGCCTTCGGCCCATGAGAGTTCGGCCCACGAGACCCCGGAGGAGCACACGTCTGGATGGGGTACCTGGCCGGATTAGCCTGAGGAGCCGAGTGGCCATGCTGATGATGGCGGGGAGCCGACTAATATTGAGGAGGAGGGGGGCACTGTCTACCAGCATGGTTGTACACGGCTCCCGTCCGTGCCGATGACCCGCGAGCAGAGGTGGTTGATTTTCCCTGATGGGGAGAGGTAAGTGCATTTAATATTTTTGTACCTTCTGCATTCATGTTTCTTCAAATAACTAATGCGTTGGCCTTGTCATGCTGCAGGGGTTGGGACCACCATCATAGTGTCCGCCGGCCCAACTTCATCCTTGGAGTTCTTTGTCGGCAAAACTTCCCGGGGTTTGTCACATTGCCTGGTGAGGGTCGGCTTCCAGAGCTTGGATTGAGTTGGGAGCACTACTTGGCTGCATCGGCCCTGCCGGGTGAGATTATCGACGGTGTCTTGTGCAAGACGAGGGCAGATGTGGTGATCAGAAAGTTCTGGGTAATTTCTCCTTTACACAATTAAAAATCTTCAACTAGCTAGTTATTAATTGTACTAATCAATATTGTCTCATTTGATTGCAGGCATTCTATAGGTGTGAGGAGGGATACGAGGAGGAAGCGGCAAATGTTATCGATAACGTCTGCAAGCGCCTACTACAGAACTTACGGCACGAGGCTCGGGTGCAGGCTGTTCGAGACTACTACGCCTTGCGTGGTATCAAGAATACCAAGCCAGCGTGCCGCAAGAAGTTCTTGAGTAAGGAGCAGCACATGAAGGTAATTCTTAAGGCCTTGTACTTACTTCCTTCATTTAGTAATTCATAGCCGTAGCGCTCAAGTTTCTATTTGCTAACTTAGGCCCCTCCGAGATGGTGTGTGGATCGGATGGATTGTTGGGAGGTGTTGGTCAATGAGTGGTGCTCAAATGAATGGCGAGCCCTCCACAACGATGCCAAGGACAAACGTGCCCAAATGGAAGGTGTGCCACACCATCAAGGCAGCTCCAACTTATTTCAGTTCGGGCGGAACTGGGTATGTGGTTTGCTTCATGATTCATGCAATTCATTCATCATGCTAGCTTTAGCCCTTTAATTACTAATTAATTTTGTTTCTCTCTTTCAGGCATGCTACAATAAGGCGGATAAGGTGCTAGAGGTGTACGACCTATATGCCATGGCCCACACTGGCCCTTACAAGAAAGTCAAGGCATTCTCTGTGTCTGACCTCGATGATCCAAAGAACTTCACCAACATATCCTCCCACGACAAGCTCATGCAATATAGAGATCAGGGGAAGGCGAGGAAAGGGGAGGACTTTAACCCAAGCCAGGGTCCCATTGATACAGAGCTGCTGATGATATCTGGTGGCGGGAGGTCCCATGGCTCCATAGCCATAGGAGATGGACTTATCCGTTGTCCTAGCACTCTCCCGGAGATCAAGGCGCGCCAGTCAAGCTCCGCTCCTGAGATAAGGCCTCGTGAACGGCCAGTCCAACTCGCCTTCAAGGTTAGTTATACGTACTCAGGTATCTTTCTCCATTACATTGTGCGCGCTTCCATCAATGATTACAAATGGTCATGTGAGTGGTGTTGCAGGCTGCTATATAGAGTGAGAGAGATAGAACGGAGAAACTTCTGGCGGAGGCAGCGGAGAGGCAGCGGGAGTTGGAGGATAGGACGACAAAGATGTTGGAGGAGGAGAGGGCATGGAATGACATGCAGGCAAGGGCCATGTATGAGCTCCTTGTGGTAAGTTTCTTCTGCAGATTAGCCAAAACATTCATGTAGTGTTTGTCTCATTACTAACTAGTATGACTGTGTTTGTCAAAACCAAATGTGCAGTCTGTGTGTGAGAAGTCCGGTCAGACCGCTCCACCGATGCCAGTGATTGCTCCTGGGACCACGGTGAGTTTAATTTGAATGGACATTACTTGCTAGTCTTAACATTTGAGTGTCATCATGGTAACGAGACATTGGTAATGATCATTGGTGCAGCGTAACTCCAGACAAGCATCGCACGATCCTTCTCCAGCTACCGGCACGAGCCAGCCCGCTCCTACACCTCCATGATCACGGTAAGTTTCTCTAGTGTTTTGCTTAACAAATGCAGAAAGACCTTAGCTTTATTTCCTCCAATATGCTTACCATAATGACCTAGAGTTAGCTTCTTTTCCTCCAAAATGGCTTAATAAGCTTACTGACCTCCAAAACCATCCATTTTACCTAAGTTAGCTCTAAAACGATTTGTACTTAGCTTAATTATGTCAAAAATTGCATAATTAGCTTAGTTAGCTCATAAACGATCCATTTTACCTAAGTTAGCTCTAAAATGACCCATTTACCTTAGTTAGCTTATAAATGATCCAGTTTATCCAAGTTAGCTCTAAAATGACCCATTTTACCTAGATTAGCTCCTAAATGACCCATTTCACCTAAGTTAGCTCAAAAACGATCCATTTCACCTTAGTTAGCTCAAAAACGATCCATTTCACCTTAGTTAGCTCATAAACGACCCATTTCAACTAAGTTAGCTCATAAATGATCCATTTCACCTAAGTTAGCTAAAAACGATCCATTTCAACTTAGTTAGCTAAAAAACGATCCATTTCACCTTAGTTAGCTTATAAACGACCCATTTCAACTAAGTTAGCTCATAAATGATCCATTTCACCTTAGTTAGCTCATAAACGACCCATTTGAACTTAGTTAGCTCATATATGATCCATTTCACCTAAGTTAGCTCATAAATGACATATACTTCTTGTTCTAGTCTTCTTCTTGTTCTAGTCTTCTTCTTGTTCTAGTCTTCTTCTTCTAGTCACGTATTTCTAACTTCCTTATTTGCCATTTTGCAGATTTCATTCACTTCATGGAAGCTAGCTTGCTATGATAGAGTGCTTATTTTTTCTTTGCTGAAACTTTGCATTGTATCTAGCTTGCTATGATGGAACTTTGCATTGTAATATGTATATGGATGGAACAATGTGTATGGATGGAACTTGATGGAACTTGCTTATGTATGAATGGATGAAACTTAATTATGTGCTGGATATGTGATATGTTTGTTGTTAAATAGCCCTGTGAAATATATCTATATATGTCATATATATTTGCTGTGAAAATTGTTGGATTCAAGAAAAAATAGAAAAAAGAGCCAATATGCACTCTTTGCCGTCTGCCACCGACGGCAACAGGCTCTTTGCCGTCAGCCGCGGACGGCAAAGAAGCCACGTGGCAGCCAACTGTGCTTCTTGGGAGCTGACCCATTTGGTCAGTTTGCCTATAGTGGCAGACGTCAAAGAGTGAACAATTTTGCCGTCAGCGGCGGATGGCAAACGCCTGCCGTGTAGTGACGTCTAGCTGACATCATACGGCAGACGGCAAAGGCAGGACAAATTTTACCGTCAGCGGCGGACGGCAAAGGCCTGCCGTTAGCCACCTAACGGACTAACAACGCATTTTTTCCGTCTGCTTTCTTTTCTGTCTGCTGCTGATGGCAAAGGCCCCTTTGCCGTCAGCCGCATAAAGCGGACAACAAAGTAGCTGTTTGCCGAACCTTACTTTGCCGGAGCCTATTGCCGTCTGCGGCAGACGGCAAAGTAGCTGATTCCTGTAGTGTTATAATTTCCATAGGAATTGTTGTAGGAATTACCATAATTATTAGAGGAATTACTAGGAAACAACCTAGAATTAAAATTACCTCTATATGCGTTATTACCAAAATTGTTCCTACCAACAAAATTCACATCCATAGATTCATTATTATTCTCAATCAAAGGAGACAAAGGCATATCATTAGGACCAGTGGGAGCAATCTTATTAGCAAACAATTTCATAAGTTCATCCATCTTTCCACTCAAAACATTAATCTCTTCAATTGCATGCACTTTTTTATTAGTAGATCTTTTGGTGTGCCATTGAGAATAATTAACCATAATATTATCTAGGAGTTTGGTAGCTTCTCCTAAAGTGATTTCCATAAAAGTACCTCCCATGGCCGAATCTAAAAGATTTCTAGAAGCAAAATTCAATCCGGCATAAAAGTTTTGTATAATCATCCAAAGATTCAAACCATGTGATGGACAATTACATATCATTGATTTCATCCTCTCCCAAGATTGTGCAACATGTTCATGATCAAGTTGCTTAAAATTCATAATATCGTTTCTAAGAGAGATGATCTTAGCGGGAGGAAAATGCTTAGAGATAAAAGCATCATTGCACTTATTCCATGAATCAATACTATTTTTAGGCAAAGACGAAAACCAAGCTTTAGCACGATCTCTAAGCGAAAACGGAAATAGCTTCAATTTAACAATATCATTATCCACATCTTTCTTCTTTTGCATATCACACAAATCAACAAAGTTGTTTAGATGGGTAGCGGCATCTTCACTAGGAAGGCCAGAAAACGGATCTTTCATGACAAGATTCAGCAAAGCAGTATTAATTTCACAAGATTCAGCATCGGTAAGAGGAGAAATCGGAGTGCTAATAAAATCATTATTGTTGGTATTGGCAAAGTCACACAATTTAGTTTTATCTTGAGCCATCGTGACAAGCAAGCAATCCAACACACAAGCAAACAAGAAACGGGGAAAAAGGGCAAATAGAAAAAGAGAAGGGGAATGGAGAGAGATGGAGAGAGGAAAAGAGGGCGAATAAAACGGCAAGGGTGAAGTGGGGGAGAGGAAAACGAGAGGTAAATGGCAAATAATGTAATGCGAGGGATAAGAGTTTGTGATGGGTACTTGGTATATTTTGACTTGGTAATGGCACCAGAAATGACTCGTTGTGGGAGTCAAATCTTGACTTGACTTGGAGCAAATCTCCCCGGTAACGACGCCAGAAATCCTTCTTGCTACCTCTTGAGCACTGCGTTGGTTTTCCCTTAAAGAGGAAAGGGTGATGCAGTAAAGCAGCGTAAGTATTTCCCTCAGTTTTTGAGAACCAAGGTATCAATCCAGTAGGAGATCATGCTCAAGTCCCACGCACCTACACAAACAAATAAGAACCTCGCAACCAACACGATAAAGGGGTTGTCAAGCCCTTCTCGGTCACTTACGAGAGTGAGATCTGATAGATATGATAAGATAATATTTTTGGTATTTTTATGATAAAGAGAAATAAAGATGCAAAGTAAAATAAACGACAAAGGAAATACTAAGTATTGGAAGATTAATATGATAGAAGATAGACCCGGTCGCCATAGGTTTCACTAGTGGCTTCTCTCAAGAGCATAAGTATTACGGTGGGTAAACGAATTACTGTCGAGAAATTGATAGAATTGAGCATAGTTATGAGAATATCTAGGTATAATCATGTATATAGGCATCACGTCCGAAACAAGTAGACCAAAACGATTCTGCATCTACTACTATTACTCCACACATCGACCGCTATCCAGCATGCATCTAGAGTATTAAGTTCAAGAGAATAGAGTAATGCTTTAAGGAAGATGACATGATGTAGAGGGATAAACTCATGCAATATGATATAAACCCCATCTTTTTATACTCGATGGCAACGATACAATACGTATCGGTTCCCTTTCTGTCACTGGGATCGAACACCGCAAGATCGAACCCAAAGCTAAGAACTTCTAACATTGCAAGAAAGATCAATCTAGTAGGCCAAACCAAACTGACAATTCGAAGAGACTTGCAAAGATAAATCAATCATACATAAAAGAATTCAGAGGAGAATCAAATATTGTTCATAGATAATCGGAATCATAAACCCACAATTCATCGGATCTCGACAAACACACCGCAAAAGAAGATTACATCGAATAGATCTCCAAGAAAATCGAGGAGAACTTTGTATTGAGATCCAAAGAGAGAGAAGAAGCCATCTAGCCAATAACTATGGACCCGTAGGTCTGAAGTAAACTACTCACACATCACCGGAGAGGCCATGGAGTTGATGTAGAGGCCCTCCGTGATCAATGCTCCCTCTGGTGGAGCTTCGGAAAAGGCCCCGAGATGGGATCTCTCGAGTACAGAAGGTTGCGGTGGTGGAATTAGGTTTTCGTGGTGTTCCTGGATGTTTGGGGGTACGTGGATATATATAGGAGGAAGAAGTACGTCGGTGGAGCAACGGAGGGCCCACGAGGGTGGAGGGCGCGCCCAGGGGGGTAGGCGCGCCCCCTGCCTCGTGCCTTCCTCCCTTGTTTCTTGACAGCCACTCCAAGTCTCCTGGATCACGTTTGTTGAGAAAATCACGTTCCTGAAGGTTTCATTCCGTTTGGACTCCGTTTGATATTCCTTTTCTTCGAAACCCTAAAATAGGCAAAAAAACAGCAATTTGGGCTGGGCCTCCGGTTAGTAGGTTAGTCCCAAAAATGATATAAAAGTGTCCCATTAACATCCAAAACAAATAATATAATAGCATGGAGCAATCAAAAATTATAGATACGTTGGAGACGTATCATTGACCTATGAGGTTCGATAGTGACTTGATCAGAAGTCTCATGATCATCATCATTAGCTTCCTCACTTACTGGTGTAGGAATCACTGGAACTGATTTCAGTGATGAACTACTTTCCAATAAGGGAGAAGGTACAGTTACCTCGTCAAGTTCTACTTTCCTCCCACTCACTTCTTTCGAGAGAAACTCCTTCTCTAGAAAGGATCCATTCTTAGCAACGAATATCTTGCCTTCGGATCTGTGATAGAAGGTGTACCCAACAGTCTCCTTTGGGTATCCTATGAAGACACATTTCTCCGATTTGGGTTCGAGCTTATATGTTGAAGCTTTTTCACATAAGCATCGCAACCCCAAACTTTAAGAAACGACAACTTGGATTTCTTGCCAAACCATAGTTCATAAGGTGTCGTCTTAACAGATTTAGATGGTGCCCTATATAATGTGAATGCATCCATCTCTAAAGCATAACCCCAAAACGATAGCGGTAAATCAGTGAGAGACATCATAGATCGCACCATATCTAATAAGGTGCGGTTACGACGTTCGGACACACCATTACGTTGTGGTGTTCCAGGTGGCGTGAGTTGCGAAACTGTTCCGCATTGTTTCAAATGAAGTCTAAACTCATAACTCAAATATTCCCCTCCACGATCAGATCGTAGAAACTTAATTTTTCTTGTTACGATGATTTTCCACTTCACTCTGAAATTCTTTGAACTTTTCAAATGTTTCAGACTTATGTTCCATTAAGTAGATATACCCATATTTGCTCAAATCATCTGTGAAGGTGAGAAAATAATGATATCCGCCGCGAGCTTCAATGTTCATTGGACCACATACATCAGTATGTATGATTTCCAGTAACTCTGTTCCTCGCTCCATTGTTCCGGAGAACGGAGTTTTAGTCATCTTGCCCATGAGGCATGGTTCGCAAGTACCAAGTGATTCATAATCAAGTGATTCTAGAAGTCCATCAGAATGGAGTTTTTTCATGCGCTTTACACCAATATGACCTAAACGGCAGTGCCACAAATAAGTTGCACTATCATTATCAACTCTGCATCTTTTAGGTTCAATACTATGAACATGTCTATCACTACTATCAAGATTTAGTAAAAATAGACCACTCATCAAGGGTGCATGGCCATAAAAGATATTACTCATATAAATAGAACAACCATTATTCTCTGATTTAACGAATAACCATCTCGCATCAAACAAGATCCAAGATATAATGTTCATGCTCAACGTTGGCACCAAACTACAATTATTTAGGTCTAAAACTAATCCCGAAGGTAGATGTAGAGGTAGCCGATGACGATCACATCGACTTTGGAACCATTTCGCACGCGCATCGTCACCTCGTCCTTAGTCAATCTTCGATCAATCAATAGCCCCTGTTTCGAGTTGCAAATGTTAGCAACTGAACCAGTATCAAATACCCAGGCACTACTGCGAGCATTAGTAAGGTACACATCAATAACATGTATATCAAATATACCTTTCACTTTGCCATCCTTCTTCTCTGCCAAATACTTGGGGCAGTTCCGCTTCCAGTGACCAGTTCCTTTGCAGTAGAAGCACTCAGTCTCAGGCTTAGGTCTAGACTTGGGTTTCTTAACTTGAGCAGCAACTGGCTTGCTGTTCTTCTTGAAGTTCCCCTTCTTCCCTTTACCCTTTTTATTGAAACTGTTGGTCTTGTTGACCATCAACACTTGATGCTCCTTCTTGATTTCTACCTCCGCAGCCTTTAGCATTGCGAAGAGCTCAGGAATCGTATTATCCATCCCTTGAATATTATAGTTCATCACGAAGCTGTTGTAGCTTGGTGGCAGTGATTGAAGAACTCTGTCAATGACACTATCATCAGGAAGATTAACTCCTAGTTGAGTCAAGTGGTTGTGGTACCCAGACATTCTGAGTATATGTTCATTGACAGAACTATTCTCCTCCATCTTGTAGCTGTAGAACTTATTGGAGACTTCATATCTCTCAATCCGGGCATTTGCTTGAAATATTAACTTCAACTCCTGGAACATCCCATATGCTCCATGATGTTCAAAACGTCGTTGAAGTCCCGATTCTAAGCCGTAAAGCATGGCACACTGAACTATCGAGTAGTCATCAGCTTTGCTCTGCCAGGTGTTCACAACATCTGGCGTTGCTCCTGCAGCGGGTTTGTAACCTAGCAGTGCTTCTAGGACGTAATTCTTCTGTGTAGCAATGAGGATAATCCTCAAGTTACGGACCCAGTCCGTGTAGTTGCTACCATCATCTTTCAACTTAGCTTTCTCTAGGAACGCATTAAAATTCAATGGAACAACAACACGGGCCATCTATCTACAACAACATAGACATGCAAAATACTATCAGGTACTAAGTTCATGATAAATTAAAGTTAAATTAATCAAATTATTTAAGAACTCACACTTAGATAGACATCTCTCTAATCATCTAAGTTATCACGTGATCCACATCAACTAAACCATGTCCGATCATCATGTGAGATGGAGTAGTTTTCAATGGTGAACATCACTATATTGATCATATCTACTATATGATTCACGCTCGACCTTTTCGGTCTCTATGTTCTGAGGCCATATATGCATATGCTAGGCTCATCAAGTTTAACCCGAGTATTCCGCGTGTGCAAAACTGGCTTGCACCCGTTGTATGTGAACCCAGAGCTTATCACACCCGATCATCACGTGGTGTCTCAGCACGACGAACTGTAGCAACGGTGCATACTCAGGGAGAACACTTATACCTTGAAATTTAGTGAGAGATCATCTTATAATGCTACCACCAAACTAAGCAAAATAAGATGCGTAAAGGATAAACATCACATGCAATCAATATAAGTGATATGATATGGCCATCATCATCTTGTGCCTTTGATCTCCATCTCCAAAGCACCGTCATGATCACCATCGTCACCGGCTTGACACCTTGATCTCCATCGAAGCATCGTTGTCGTCTCGCCAACTATTGCTTCTACGACTATCTCTACCGCTTAGTGATAAAGTAAAGCAATTACATGGCAATTGCATTTCATACAATAAAGCGACAACCATATGGCTCCTGCCAGTTGCCGATAATTGTGTTACAAAACATGATCATCTCATACAATAAAATTTAGCATCATGTATTGACCATCTCACATCACAACATGCCCTGCAAAAACAAGTTAGACGTCCTCTACTTTGTTGTTGCAAGTTTTACATGGCTGCTACGGGCTGAGCAAGAACCGTTCTTACCTATGCATCAAAAACCACAACGAGGTATAGTGATTGCTTTTTGATCTCTAGAAAGAACACTGTTCATTGAATCCGATTCAACTAAAGTTGGAGAAACTGACACCCACTAGCCACCTGTGTGCGAAGCACGTCGGTAGAACCAGTCTCGCGTAAGCATACGCGTAATGTCGGTCTGGGCCGCTTCGTCCAACAATACTGCCGAATCAAGAATCAACCAGTGACGGAAAGCAATATGTATATACCCACGCCCACAACTCCTTTGTGTTCTACTCGTGCATATAACATCTACGCATAAACCTGGCTCGGATGCCACTGTTGGGGAACACAGTAATTTCAAAAATTTCCTATGCACACGCAAGATCATGGTGATGTATAGCAACGAGAGGGAAGAGTGTTGTCCATGTACCCTCGTAGACCGTAAGTGGAAGCGTTATGACAATGCGGTTGATGTAGTCGTACTTCTTCACGATCGACCGATCCTAGCACCGAAGGTACGACACCTCCGTGATCTGCACACGTTCGGCTCGGTGACGTCCCACGAACTCACGATCCAGTAGAGTGTCGAGGGAGAGCTTCGTCAGCACGACGGCGCGATGACGGTGATGATGATGCTACCGGAACAGGGCTTCGCCTAAGCACCGCTACGATATGACCAAGGTGGATTATGGTGGAGGGGGGCACCACACATGGCTAAGAGATCAATGATCAACTTGTGTGTCTATGGGGTGCCCCCTTCCCCCGTATATAAAGGAGTGGAGGAGGGGGAGGGGGCCGGCCTCCTAGGCGCGCCTCGAGGGGAGTCCTACTCCCACCGGGAGTAGGATTCCCCCCTTGCCTAGTTGGATTAGGAGAGAAAGAAGGGGGAGGAAGGAGGAATGAAAGGGGGGACGACCCCCTCCCAATTTGGATTGGGCTTGGGGGGGC
Organism: Triticum urartu; assembly: GCF_003073215.2. Classification (NCBI taxonomy): domain Eukaryota; kingdom Viridiplantae; phylum Streptophyta; class Magnoliopsida; order Poales; family Poaceae; genus Triticum; species Triticum urartu. Next base: position 309,781,924 of record NC_053023.1, read on the forward strand.
GCCCTCTCCTTTGATCCCTTCCCCTCTCTCCCACTATGGCCCAATAAGGCCCATATACCTCCCGGGGGGTTTCGGTAACCTCCCGGTACATCGGTAAATGCCCGATCTCACCCGGAACCATTCCTATGTCCAAATATAGTGGTCCAGTATGTCGACCTTTATGTCTCGACCATTTTGAGACTCCTCGTCATGTCTTTGATCATACTCGGGACTCCGAACTACCTTTCATACATCAAAACACATAAACTCATAATACGATCGTCACCGAACGTTAAGCGTGCGGACCCTACGGGTTTGAGAACTATTTAGACATGACCAAGACACGTCTCCGGTCAATAACTAATAGCGAAACCTGGATGCTCATATTGGTTCCTACATATTCTACGAAGATTTTAGCAGTCAAACCGCATAACAATATATGTTGTTCCCTTTGTCATCGGTATGTTACTTGCCCGAGATTTGATCGTCAGTATCTCAATACCTAGTTCAATCTCATTACCGACAAGTCTCTTTACTCGTTCCGTAATACTACATCCTGTAACTAACTCATTAGCTACATTGCTTGCAAGGCTTATAGTGATGTACATTACCGAGAGGGCCCAGAGATACCTCTCCAACAATTGGAGTGACAAATCCTAATCTCGATCTATGCCACTCAACAAACACCATCAGAGACACCTGTAGAGCACCTTTATAATCACCCAGTTACGTTGTGACGTTTGGTAGCACACAAAGTGTTCCTCCGGTATTCGGGAGTTGCATGATCTCATAGTCATAGGAACATGTATAAGTTATGGAGAAAGCAACAAACTAAATGATCATCGTGCTAAGCTAACGGATGGATCAAGTCAATCACATCATTCTCTAATAATGTGATCCTGTTAATCAAATGACAACTCATTTCTATGATTAGGAAACATAACCATCATTGATTCAACGAGCTAGTCAAGTTATGACAAACTAGTGACACTCTATTTGTTTATGTATTCACACATGTACTAAGTTTCCGGTTAATACAATTCTAGCATGAATAATAAATATTTATCATGATATAAGGAAATATAAATAACAACTTTATTATTGCCTCTAGGGCATATTTCCTTCAATAAGGTTGCTATAAAATGATTGTAAATCATCCAAGATGATAATATAACAGCATGAATACTTCATAAATTATAGATATGTTGGAGACGTATCAGCATCCCCAAGCTTAATTCCTACTCGTCCTCGAGTAGGTAAATGCTAAAAGAAATAATTTATGAAGTGTGAATGCTAGCTAAGTGCATAAGTTTGATCGATGATAATTTCAGTCACTTTCCCTAGCATCATAACATCAATTCTTTCTTATAAAACTTCTTATGTTATAGTAGCAACCAATTCACATGTTAAGGTTCAAACAATGAATTATCTTGAAACTCAACAACCTATGTTCTCAATCACCAAGCAATTGCAATTCAACTTATTCAACAGAGTCTAAGTAAGAGGTCCACATACTCAACCATCATATAGTCTTCTATGATTGCGAACACTCACCGCATACACATGAGCAAAACGTTTCAACCGGACACATAGAAAGATAGGGGCTTATAATTTCGCCTCCCAACGTATTCACCTCAAGGGTGATGTCAACAATAATAACTCATGCTACCCATATCCAACTGGATATATGTACCAGATCTTTCCTCACCACATGATGCTTGCCAAAAGAGAAAAATAAAAAGGAATAGAGAGAAAAATTTGACTCTTTGCATAAAAGTAAATACTGAAAAGTAAAAGATAGGCCCTTTGTAGAGGGAAGCAGAGGTTGCCATGCGCTTATTTGTTTGTATGCTCAACCCCTTAGTGCAAAAGAACGTCACGTTGTATTGCCCCTTGTGATGGCAACCTTTATTATGTAGTTTGTCGCTTTTATTCTTCACCATCTCAAGTTCGTACAACGCTCAATTTTCTCTTACACTAAATGATCTCCCACTTTTAGAAGCAATTTTTATTGCCTTATTGCACCAATGACAACTTACTTGAAGGATCTTGCTCAATCCTTAGGTAGGTATGGTGGACTCTTGAAGATAAGATTTGGGTTTAAGTGTTTTTGGATGCACAAGTAGTATCTCTACTTGGTGCGGAATTTGTGGCTAGCAAGGATGGGAGGCAAGCACCACATGTTGAAGGATCTATGAAAATATAAATTCTATGTGAATATGAACAAAAATAAACCATTACGTTGTCTTCCTTGTCCAACATCAACAATTTTGGCATATAATATTTTGATGGGGGCTCACAATCACAAAAGATTTCCATGATAGTGTATTTGCATGTGAAGGTTCTATTCCTTATACTAATTATTCGTGAATTGCTTGGATGACCAATATTGTGCTTGTCAAGCCTCAAATTATTTCACTTTATAAACCCAATGTGAAGCTACCACTAGGCATGATATAATTTCAACTTCATGATATTCAATTTATTCAATGGTTTACTCATAGGATATAAGTGAAGCACAAGAGTAAATGACGAGCTACTCCAAAAAAGATATAAATGAAGATCATGAGCACAATATTTCTTTCTCTCAAATTAATTTAAGTGAAGCAAGAGAGAATTTATACAAAAATACTAAAGCACACCGTGCTAAAAAATATATAAGTGAAGCACTAGAGCAATTCCATAGAAAAGAGCTTCGTTGACAGGGTGTGAATGCCGCTTACCTAGCCTCCCTGGCAACTATTTGAGGACTCTATTTTATTTAAAAACTTTAAGATCTAAGCATTTTATTAAAACAACAAGCAAAATGAAAATAAAATGACATTCTAAGAATAGCACAACTCATGTGAAGAAGCAAAAACTTAGGCTCAACCGATACTAACCGATAAGTGTTGAAGAGGAAAGGTGGGATGCCTATCGGGGCATCCCCAAGCTTAGATGCTTGAGACTTCTTGAAATATTATCTTGGGGTGCCTTGGGCATCCCCAATCTTGAGCTTTTGTGTCTCCTTAATTCTTCTCATATCATGGTTTTCCTAAATCTCAAAAGCTTCATCCACACAAAACTCAACAAGGACTCGTGAGATAAGTTAGTATAAACCAATGCAAAAACCTTATCATTCTCTACTGTATCAAATCACTAAAATTATTTAAACATTTCACACTAAATGTCTCTGCATATTTAATACTCCTATCCTCAAATAGAACCATTAAACAAGCAAACATATGCAAACAATGCAAACATAACAGCAATCTGCCAAAACAGTACAGTCTGTAAAGAATCCAAGAGTATCAATACTTCCCTAAATACAAAAGTTATGAAAATTTACCAAACTGTATAAAATTTATCAGAGCTCATTTTTCAAAAAGTTTCAACATTTTATCACATTCTTACTTTTCTAGGGAATTTTTGCAACATCGATAATCTTTCTGTTTTGAAACAGCAACATGTAAACTTGCAAAATAAGCATGTCAAAGGCTATACTTGAATTTTTTATTAAAAATAAAGATGAAAAACTTTATTATAAATAACATAAAGAAAATCCTAGCAAAATAAAATGATGCTCCAAGCAAAACACATATCATGTGACGAATGAAAACATAGCTCCAAGTGAGGTTACCGATAATGTTGGAGACGAAAGAGGGGATGCCTTCGGGGGCATCCCCAAGCTTAGTTGCTTGGATCTTCCTTGAATATTACCTTGGGATTCCTTGGGCATCCCCAAGCTTAGGGTCTTTCCACTCCTTATTCTCCTCATATTGACATCTCACCCAAAACTTGAAAACCTCAATCACACAAAATTTAACAGAATTTTGTGAGATAGGTTAGTATGATAAAGAGCAAACCATTTCACTTTTGGTACTGTCAAAGACAAGATTCATAATTGTTCTCACACAATGCCTACTATATCATATCATTTACAAAATTTATATTGAGCAATATAATCCATGGAAATTAGAAAACAAGCAAACTATGCATTGAAAACAGAATCTGTCAAAAACAGAACAGTCTGTAGTAATCTGTACTCCAACCATACTTCTGCTACTCCAAAAATTCTGAAAAATAGGAAAACCTTGTTAATTTGTCTATTAATCTTCTGCAAAAATAATTAGCATTTTATCACGCTTATGTTAAAAATGAGAATTGTTTTCCTGAGCGCAAAAGTTTCTGTTTTTCAGCAAGATCAAATCAACTATCACCGTAAGCCATCCCAAAGGTCTTACTTGGCACTTTATTGAAACAAAAGCAATAAACCATGATTACTACAGTAGCCTAATCACGTGAACACACAAAAACAGTAAGTAAAAGTGTTGGGTTTTCTCCCAACAAGCGCTTTTATTTAGTGCCTTTTAGCTAGGCATGATGAGTTCAATGATGCTCACATAAAAGTAAAGAGTTGAAACATAAAGAGAGGATCATGAATCACATGGCAAGCAAATTTAATTCTAACCCACTTCATATGCATAGGGATTTTGTGGGCAAATAATTTATGAGAGAAAGAATCAACTAGCATAGTAAGGCAAAACAAGTGCAACTTCAAAATTTTCAACACATAGAGAGGAAACTTGATATTATTGCAATATGTAAAAGCATATGTTCCCCTCTCATGGTAATTTTCAGTAGCATCATGAATGAATTCAACAATATAACCATCACATAAAGCATTATTTTCATGATACATAAGCATAGAAATTTTGTTACTCTCCACATAAGCAAATTTATTCTCCTGAATAGTAGTGGGAGCGACCTCAACAAAATAACTATCATGTGATTGAAAATTAAAATCATGATGACAAGTTTCATGGTTATCATTATTCCTTATAGCATACATGTCATCACCATAATCATCATAGATAGGAGGCATGCTTTCGTCATAATAAATTTTCTCATCAAAACTTGGGGAGCTAAAAATCTCATATTCATCAAATATAGCATCCCCAAGCTTATGGCTTTGCATATCATTAGCATCATGGATATTCAAAGAACTCATACGAACAACATTGCAATCATGCTCATCATTCAAATATTTTGTACCAAACATTTTATTGACTTATTGTTCTAACAATTGAGCACAATTTTCCGAACCATCATTTTCAAGAAAGATATTATAAAGATGATCAATAATATGATGCAACCTCAATTCCATTTTTTGTACTTTTCTTTTTATAAACCAAACTAGTGATAAAACAAGAAACTAAAAGATCTGATTGCAAGATCTAAAGATACACCTTCAAGCACTCACCTGCCCGACAACGATGCTAGAAAAGAGCTTGATGTCTACTACACAACTTTATTCTTGTAGACACGTGTTGGGCCTCCAAGCGCAAAGTTTTGTAGGACAGTAGAAATTTTCCCTCAAGTGGATGACCTAAGGTTTATCAATCCGTGAGATGTGTAGGATGAACATGGTCTCTCTCAAACGACCCTGCAACCAAATACAAGAAATCTCTTGTGTCCCCAACACACCCAATACAATGGCAAATTGTATAGGTGCACTAGTTCAACGAAGAGATGGTGATAAAAGTGTAATATTGATGGTAGAAATGTATTTTTATAATCGGAATAAATAAAAACAGCAAGGTAGGAAATAGTAAACGGGCATGGAAACGGTATTGCAATGCTTGAAAATGAGGCCTAGGGCCCGTACTTTCACTAGTGCAACCTCTCAACAGTGCTAATATAACTGGACCATATAACCGTCCCTCAAAGTGCAATGAAGAATCACTCCAAAGTTCCTATCTAGCGGAGAACATAAGAATAAATTGTTTGTATGGTACGAAACCACCTCAAAGCTATTCTTCTCGTTCGATCTATTCAAGAGTTCGTACTAAAATAACACAAAGGTGTTCTTTCCGTTCGATCTATCCTAGAGTTCGTACTAAAATAACATCAAAGCAAATTCATATTCATAATACTCAATCCAACACAACGAACTTCAAAGAGTGCCCCAAGATTTCTACTGGAGAAACAAAGACAAGAACGTGCATCAACCCCTATGCATAGATTACCCCAATGTCACCTCGGGAATCCACGAGTTGAGTGCCAAAACATATATCAAGTGAATCAATATGATAGCCCATTGTCACCATGAGTATTCAATTGCAAGACATACATCAAGTGTTCTCAAATCCATAAAAGTATTCAATCCAATAACAATGAAATCTCAAAGGGAAAAACTCAATTCATCGCAACAAGATAGAGAGGGGAAAACACCATGTGATCCGACTATATTAACAAAGCCCGCGATACATCAAGATCGTGACATCTCAAGAACACGGGAGAGAGATATTAAACACATAGCTACTGGTACAAACCCTCATCCCCGAGGGTGGACTACTCCCTCCTCATCGTGGTGGCCGCCAGGATGATGAAGATGGCCACTGGAGATGATTTCCCCCTCCGGCAGGATGCCATAAAGGGTCTAGATTGGATTTCAGTGGCTACAGAGCCTTGTGGTGGCGTAACTTCTGATCTAGGTTAACCCCCAAGGGTTTTGGAATTTTTGGAAATTTATAGGGTAAATAGGGGGTGCGGGAGGCCACCGAGGTGGGCACAACCCACCTAGGTACGCCTGGGCCCCCAGGTGCGCCCTGGTGGGTTGTGCCCCCCTCGAGGCACCCCCTAGGTGCTGCTCTGGCCCATTGGATGTCTTCTGGTCCATAAAAAATCCACAAAAAGTTTCGCGGCGTTTGGACTCCGTTTGATATTGATTTCTTGTGATGTAATAAACAAGCAAAAAATAGCAACTGGCACTGGGAACTGGGTCAATAGGTTAGTCCCAAAAAATGATATAAAATTGCTATAAAATGATTGTAAAACATCCAAGAATGATAATATAACAGCATGAATACTTCATAAATTATAGATACATTGGAGACGTATCATGGGTCAAGCGTTAGTTTGGTTCAGTTCTTCAGAACATGACAATCACGCAAAACACTATGAAGAAGAACCACTACTACTTGCATGAAGTTTTTGACCGCACTTGGGTTGTATTGTCTCACCTATACGGTGATGAAGATCTTAAGCAGATGGGCTTCCAATAGAACTTTGACTGGTCTCAACCGCCTTCGAAGAAATTCAAGAAGGTCAAAGTTCCTCACTTGGTTGCTAGTTCATATTCTTCATCACATGAGACAGACGAAGCCAAAGATTTGAACGACATCGCGACAGGCCCTACTCTAAGGGATGACCCCAACAACGCCGGTACTCCTTCATCGACTTCATGATGATATTCTTCAGGGGCGTTAGTCCTCATTTTTCATCCCTTTTGGTCATTCAATGACAAAGGGGGAGAAATCTGAGTTAGTCTTCAAGCGGGTCTATATATGGGCGTTTTTTAAGTTGCAACTCTCTTTCTTCTAAAGTTTTTGTTGGATTGATTTGTAAACTTAAGTCCTATGGTGGTATGATACTTTTGCTCTGTTGTTCTACATGCTATTTCCTCACGTATGTTAATGCACACATGCTGAATTACATCAGACACCATATTTCATCATGCATTTCAAATTCTTCATATCATATGTTAAATGCGTGTATGAATTACAAGATATAGGGGAGATCTCCATGATTCCACTCTACAATGTGCATTTGCTACTCAATGCAAATTCCTCACATATGCACATCTTCTAGGGGTTCTTCTATATCTTGCAATCAAATTCCTCAATATCAGTATTTACACTTCATATGTTTATCCCCATTGAAAACTTAACCTATATTGTCACCAATCACCAAAAAGTGGGAGATTGTAAGTGTATCTAGTGCCCCTTAGTGATTTTGGTGTATTGAAGACTTATAGGTTAAGGGACTAATGAGTTTGTGAGTGTACACATGTCTATAAGTCTATTAGGAGTTTGATATTTATGATGAAAGTCGACCACTAAAAATGAATGTCTTCAGCTGAAGACTTTGGTTTTCTTGAAGACTTTGAAAGTGAAGAAATTGGTGTGACCTTGAAGACTTGATATTCATGCGAGGATTATGAAGCGTGAAGACTTTTGTTTTCATAGTTCCATTTTCTCTTTCTTGAGTCATAGGAAACACCGTACTATTAAAGGGGGTCGAGATAAAACTAAGGAAAAGTTTCCAAGTGATGCTCATCTCAAAATCCTACACCTACCAATCCTTTCGAGTGAAGTCAATGGAAATCTCATATAGTTCAGTCAATTTCTTTAGTGACAGAGACAAAGATCTTCTGGTCTTTGAGGAATTTGTTCTGACCGAGGAGTTAGGAATTCGCCAGTGCAGATTGCCTACAAGTGAGGAACATGATAGCCCTGAGGAATTTGATACTCAAATTTCCGACCGTTGCCGTGCTATGCGCCAGCTGTCCCAAAATATCTACCCACCTAACAGTCATATCATTGAAGGGCATTTATGTCTTATCATGTCGGGCTGCTCCCTAGGCTATAAATAGCTGCCCCCTACAACCACTAGTTGGTTGGCTGCTCCACGAGAAACTGACACTTTTCATTGAGAGCATCCCATACTCCGAGGACTTTGAGCGAAAATCATCAAGTGAGGAAAACCCAAACCCAAACACCTACAAACCCAAAGTGATTGAGCATCACTGAAGAGATTGTTCCTGTGTGGAACCGACGCTTGTTACCTTTGAGGACTGTGCATCCTCCAGACGGTTAGGCGTCATGGTATAGAGCATCCAAGAGGAAATTTTGGATCGCCGAGTGATCGAGTCTGTGAAGGTTTGGAAGTCACCTGAAGACTTACCACGAGTGATTGGGCGAGGTCCGTGTGACCTTAACTCAAGGAGAATGCGGTGAGGACTGTGTGTCCTCAGGTTTAAATACCTAGCCGCTCCAACCAGACGTACGACTGTCATAGTAGTTGGAACTGGTCTACCAAATCATCGTCTTGACCAAGCTACTGGTTCTATTTCCTCAACCCTTTCATTTCCTCATCCTTGTGTAGAAGTACTTGATCATTACTGTTTGAAGACTTTTACTGAAGACTTTCTCAATTTCCTCAATCCTAATTCTTTAGTCACTTTGTCTTCGGCCTGCTTGTCCTGTGTTTACGCTACTTGTACTCTGTGCTTGTTTTCATTTCATCATGATGACTGTGCTACTGCTCTGTTATGCTTGCATCTGAGTACTTATTCCTCTGCTAAGTAGTTCGTTGCTTAGGAATTTCCTCACCCTGAAATTCCTCGGTGACGAATTTGTAAACATCGCCTATTCACCCCCTCTAGCCTATATAACGCACTTTTAGACTTGCCTCACTCTGGTACATCTTCATGAAGTAGGCGATCTCCTTGCCCTTACAAACTTCTTGGTTCAACTCCACATCTTGGCGGAGGCTCCCAAGCGACACCTAACCAATCTAGGAGACACCATTCTCCAAAAGGTAATAGATGGTGTGTTGATGATGAACTCCTTGCTCTTGTGCTTCAAATGATAGTATCCCCAACACTCAACCCTCTCTCTCTCTCTCTCAGATTTAGCTATGGTGGAAAGATGATTTGAGTGGAAAGCAACTTGTGGAAGGCTAGAAATAAAGATTCTTGTGGTAGATTGGAATATCTTGATCTCAACACATGAGTAGGTGGTTCCCTCTCAGAAAATGTATGGTGGAAGTGTAGGCACGTTCTGATGGCTCTCTCACTGATGGAGAAGGGGGTGGAGGGGTATATATAGCCTCCACACAAAATCCACACACATTTGACCCATCTCGGTGAGACCAAATGATTAAACTCGATGGCACAGATTATTTCAAAAATGTGAACGTTAGGAATCTTGGTGGGACCGATTGGAACAACTCGGTGAGGCCGATGTGCTAGGGCTTAGGGCAAACATCATCTCAGTGGCACCGATTGCATCAACTCAGTGCGACTGAAGTGAAGCAATAAGGCAACAGAGAAGATGTCAAGCCAACTCGGTGAGACCGATCGCAGAACTCAGTGAGACCAAAATAAATGCAACAAGTCACAAAGTGTTGGCAGGGCCATCTCGGTGAGACCGAGACCTGTATCGGTGATACCGAACTATTAGGGTTTCTGGAAGTGGCTATGTCATATGAACTCGGTGGCGCCGGATAGAAAGAATCAGTGGGGGCGAGTTGGAGTTTAGGATTTTTGACATATTTGGATGGAGAAAGTGGCTGGGGGGTTTGGAGCAATATCACTAACAATTTGAGCAAGCAAGCCATTAAGCAAGACCTCATCCCCTTTTAACAGTATTGGATTTCCTATGGACTCAATGTGATCTTGGATCACTAAAATAAAGATGAAGAGTCTTGAGCTTTTGACAATATATGTCCTTAGCATTTTGAGGGGTCCACATCTCTAGTCCATGCCATGCCATTCGTTGAACTTCCTGAAATATTTATCTTGAATGGATATTAGTTCAATGAGCTATATGTTGTTATGAATACCAAAACCACCCAGGGATTAGTTGCACTTTCACCAGCACCGTCTCATCTCAAACACTAGTTCATCTCCTGTATTCAATATTTGCCTCGAAACCTCAAATTGGTACCTGTGGGTTGCTAGTAGTGTTGATTACATCTTGTAGTTGATGCTAGTTGGTTTATTTGGTGGAAGATTATTGATGCGGCTTGAACTATGTTGGTATTTCCCCAAAGAGGAAGGGATGATGCAACACAACTACAGTAGGTATTTCCCTCAGTGATGAGACCAAGGTTATCGAATCAGTAGGACCGCGGAACACTATGTGAACGGCACCTGCACACAAAGAACAAATACTTGCAACCCGACGTAAAAGAGGGGTTGTCAATCCCTCCCGGGTAAAAGATAGATAAAATTGTAGTAGATTGGATAAATAGATCTCGCGGGAATGCGAGTGTAACACCCCGGATGTAACTTTCCCAATTTGTACTCCAACTCTTGCCGTTTCCGGCGTTAAGTTAATTTATTTCCTCGGGTTCGGGTCCTTGTCTCCGTGTGTTGTTATCATTGTCATGCATCTCATATCATGTCATCATGTGCATTGCATTTGCATACGTGTTCGTCTCATGCATCCGAGCCTTTTCCCCGTTGTCTGTTTTGCATTCCGGCGCTTCGTTCTCCTACGGTGGCCATTTCTACCTTTCTTTTGTGTGTGGGGATTAAACATTTCTAGATTGGACCGAGACTTGCCAAGCGGCCTTGGTTTACTACCGGTAGACCGCCTGTCAAGTTTCGTATCATTTGGACTTCGTTTGATACTCCAACGGTTAACCGAGGGACCGAAAAGGCCTCGTGTGTGTTGCAGCCCAACACCCCTCCAATTTGGCCCAAAACCCACCTAAGCCTTCTCCATCATCTAGATCATTCGATCACGATCGCGTGGCCGAAAACCGCACCTCATTTGGACTCTCCTAGCTCCCTCTATACCTATTTAAAGACCCTTCCGAATCCAGATCTTCTTCTCCCCCCCGAAAACCCTAAAAAAATCCACCTCGCGCGCACCGGACATGTCCGCCGCACCGGACATTTCATCTGTCGCCGCCCGTGGCCTCTAGGCGCCTGCCACGTGGCAAGCCGCCACCGCCCGAGGCCCGCGCGGCCCAGCCGGGGCCCCCGCGGCCCGCAGACGCCGCGCCGCCCGCGCCCTTCTCCTCCCCGACGCCGCTCGCCCGCGCCACCTTCGCCGCCTCGGACGCCGCCGCCTGCGCGCCGCCTCATCGCCGGCCGCCGCCACCAGAACCTCGCCGCCGCCGCGGGAGCCTCGCCCAGCCGCCTCCCCGCGCCGCCTCGCCTCCCCGTCGCCGGATCCAGCCGGGAGAGGCCGGGGCGACCTCCCCCTCGCCTCCCCGCAGCTCCGTCAAGCTCGCCGGAGCCGAGGGAGCTCGCCGGACTTGCCTCGGGCCGCGTGCCCGCCGAAACCCTAGATCTGTCCTGGAGAGGTTGTTTTTTTTCTTCCAAGTCCCAACAATTCTAGATCCAAGTGCTCATGTTCATAGCCTCGTAACTTTGCATCCGTAGTTCCGATTCATGCATATAGCATATCAAAATGTTCAGCTCAGAGAGTACATCATTTCATTCCATTGCATCATTTTCATTTGAGTTCATCTTGATGCCCGAAATGCTGTTAGAAGAGAGCTACTTGAGATAATTGTCAGATCTGCTACTCCATTTAGGTTTGTGTCATTTTTGGCCATGATTAATGTGTGCATGATATGCCCTGATGCTCTACATATGTTTTTTTAAGGGTTTTGTCATCTTTCCATAGGTGCAACCCATGTATTTTTGTGATGTGTGTGGTTACTAGCACAAGCTTGCAAAGTGGTGCACTTGTTAATTCTGTTTTCAGGGACTTAGCATTTCCACTAAATCCTTGAACTGTTTTTTTCATGTTGCCATATGTTCATGTTGTTTCCTAGTGATCCGTGCCTCTTTTGAGGATGATCAGTAAGGATGTTTTGTTAATCTTGTAGTGCTCTATCCATCCATGTCTTTGTTTGCATTTATGGAGCACCCTAGCTTGAGTCAATCGAGCTCTACTTTTGCTACTTTGTGAATCTGGGCAGATTGTCAACTTGTTTGCAATTTTGCCGATGATGTTGTAGTTGATCCGTGCATGCTATGCTTTTGTTCTTGCCATGTCTAGCTTGAATTTTGTGTGTTCTTGATGGGTGTATGCTTATTTTTTTCATGACTTGCACCGTAGTGAGTGCATCGAGTTCGTAAACATGCCTACTTGATATCTGTTTTCAGCATGCTCCAGTTTTCACTAAGTCTGAGAACTGATTATGTTTTTGCCATGTTCACATGCTTGCAATTGTATTTTCTGGTCCTTTTTGGCTCCAGGTCAGTAAGGGACTTTTGTTAAGCTCTTTGAGTAGCTCCATGCCATGCTTTACTTTGCCATGTTCAGGTCCTGTAGCATGTAGTTTTGTTGCTCCAAAGAGTGCTATCTGATCTGAAATTCCAGACAAGTGTTGATTTCACTAGGTCTGAGATCTGTTTGCCATATGCATTTTTTGCCATGCTTGTTTGAACCTGTTAATGGATGAATTGGCTGTAGCTCAGTGCTAGACTTTTGTTAAGCATCATGAATGCATCCCTGCCATGTATTTTGTTGTCATGTTTGGGTGCTGTAGCATGTTCATCTCATTGCATTTAGATGGCTACTTGCTGTAAATCGCAGACCGGTGTCTTATTTGAATCGCTTGCCATTTCCAAACCGTAACTTCGATCCCGACGTTCTTTATATTGTTTTCAAGCGATTTCATCTCATCTTTCCAGTGGCACACTTGGATTTCCATGTTGAGTCCAGGTTCTTGCATTTCCTGTCATATCTTGCATATGCATCCCGCATCGCATCCCGCATAACATATCATCATTGCTTCGTATTGTTTGTTCCTTGCACGTGGTTGATTGTGTCCTTGTTGCTTGTTTGTCTTGTTTGGGTAGATCCGAGAGACGAGTTCGCTAACGAGGAGCCCGTTGAGTTTGCTTTCGAGGATCCAGTCAACTCTGACAACTGTGCAGGCAAGATGATCATACCCTCGAAATCACTACTATCTTTGCTATGCTAGTTTGCTCACTCTTTTGCTATGCCAATGCTACGATGCCTACCACTTGCTTTCAAGCCTCCAAAATTTCCATGTCAAACCTCTAACCCACCTTGTCCTAGCAAACCGTTGATTGGCTATGTTACCGCTTTGCTCAGCCCCTCTTATAGCGTTGCTAGCTGCAGGTGAAGATTGAAGACCGTTCCTTGTTGGAACATTTATTTACTTGTTGGGATATCATTATATTGCCATGTTATTTTAATGCATCTATATACTTGGTAAAGGGTGGAAGGCTCAGCCTCTCGCCTAGTGTTTTGTTCCACTCTTGCCGCCCTAGTTTCCGTCATATCGGTGTTATGTTCCCGGATTTTGCGTTCCTTACACGGTTGGGTTATAACGGGAACCCCTTGATAGTTCGCCTTGATTAAAGCTTTTCCAGCAATGCCCAACCTTGGTTTTACCATTTGCCACCTAGCCTCTTTTTCCCCTAGGTTTCCGGAGCCCGAGGGTCATCTTATTTAACCCCCCCGGGCCAGTGCTCCTCTGAGTGTTGGTCCAAACTGAGCTGCCTGCGAGGCCACCTCGGGGAAACTTGAGGGTTGGTTTTTACTCATAGCTAGTCTCATCTGAGTGTGCCCTGAGAACGAGATATGTGCAGCTCCTATCGGGATTTGTCGGCACATTCGGGCGGTGTTGCTGGTCTTGTTTTAACCTGTCGAAGTGTCTTGAAGAACCGAGATACCGAGTCTGATCGGAACGTCTTGGGAGGAGGTCTATTCCTTCGTTGACCGTGAGATCTTGTCATGGGCTAAGTTGGGACTCCCCTGCAGGGATTTGAACTTTCGAAAGCCGTGCCCGCGGTTATGGGCAGATGGGAATTTGTTAATGTTCGGTTGTAGATGGGAACACAGTGTTGGAGTAATGCTTGCCGCAGGTTGCCTCTCTAGTTACTCGTTCGCGCTTTGCCTCCTCTTCTCGCTCTCTTTTGCGAATAAGTTAGCCACCATACTTGCTAGTCGCTTGCTGCAGCTCCACATATTTTACCTTGCCTTACCTATAAGCTTAAATAGTCTTGATCGCGAGGGTGCGAGATTGCTGAGTCTCTGTGGCTCACAGATTACTATTACACCAGATGCAGGGCCTGATGATTCCGCTCCAGGAGACGCGTTTGAGCTCAAGTGGGAGTTCGACGAGGACCCTCAACGTTACTATGTTTCCTTTCCTGATGATCAGTAGTGGTGCCCAGTTGGGGGTGATCGGGACCGTGTCGCATGTTGGGTTATCTTTTATTTTGGCGCCGTAGTCGGGCCATGAGTGTTTGGATGATGTAATGTTATTTATGTACTTGATTGACGTGGCGAGTGTAAGCCAACTATGTTATCTCCCCTTTATTATTCATATTACATGGGATGTTGTGAAGATTGCCTAACTTGCAACATATGCCTTCAATGCGATTATGTCTCTAAGTCGTGCCTCGACACGTGGGAGCTATAGTCGCATCGAGGGTGTTACAGCGAGATAAAAATAAATAATAATAAATTGCAGCAAGGTATTTTTGGCTTTTGGATTAATAGATCTGAAAATAAAAGTGAACAAAAATAGGTCTCGAAGGCAAATATGATAAAGAAGAGACCCGGGGGCCGTAGATTTCACTAATGGTTTCTCTCGAGAAAAATAGCATACGATGGGTAAAAAAATTACTATTGGGCAATTGATAGAACTTCAAATAATTATGATGATATCCAGGCAATCTACTACTATTACTCCACACATCGACCGCTATCCAGCATGCATCTAGTGTATTAAGTTCATGGAGAAATGGAGTAATGCAATAAGAACGATGACATCATGTAGACAAGATCTATTCATGTAGTAATAGACCCCATGTTGTTATCCTTAATATTAACGATACATACATGCCATTTCCCCTTCTATCACTAGGATTGAGCACCGTAAGATCGAACCCATCACAAAGAACCTCTTCCCATGGCAAGAAAAATTGATCTAGTCGGCCTAACTAAACCAAATATTCGAAGACGAAATACGAGGCTATAAGTAACCATGCATATAAGAGATCAAAAGACCCAAATAACTTCCATGGCTAAAAACATAGATCTGATCATAAACTCAAAGTTCATCGAATCCCAACAAACACACCAAAAAGAGTTACATCAAATAGATCTCCAAGAGACCATTGTATTGAGAATCAAAAGAGAGAGGGGGGAAGCCATCTAGCTACTAACTACGGACCATAGGTCTACAATGAAATACTCACGCATCATCGGAGAGGCACCAATGAGGATGATGAACCCCTCCGTGATGGTGTCAAGATTGGATCTGTGGTTTCTGGAACTTGCGGCGGCTGGAATTGTGTTTCGTCGACTCCCCTAGGGTTTTTGGAATATTGGTGTATGTATAGAGCAAAGAGGCGGTGCGGGAGGCCACCGAGGTGGGCACAACCCACCAGGGCATGCCCAGGTGGGTTGTGCCCCCCTCGGGGCACCCCTCTGGTACTTTTTGGGCCTATCCCATGTCTTCTGGCCTAGAAAAATTCTCCAAAAAGTTTCGCTACGTCTGGACTCCATTTTGGTATTGATTTTCTGCGAAGTAAAAAAAGCAAAAAACAGCAACTGGCACTGGGCACTATGTCAATATTTTAGTCCCAAAAATGATATAAAGTTGTTATAAAATGATTGTAAAACATCCAAGAATGATAGTATAACAGCATGGTATAATAAAAATTATAGATATTTTGGAGACGTATCAGCATCCCCAAGCTTAATTCCTGCTCGTCGTCGACTAGGTAAGCGATAAAAACAGAATTTTTGATGTGGAATGTTGCCTAACATGTTCATCACATATTCTTTTCTTTGTAGCATGGACATTTGGACTTTTATACGATTCAAAGAAATAGTCTAGTATTGACATGAAGACTCCAATACTCAAGCATATCAACAAGCAACCATGTCTTTCAAAATATCAACACTAAAGCAAGTTATCCCTAGCCCATTGTGCTCAATCATTGATCCATTCATGAAACACACTCGCATATTAGCTACACCCAATGCTCAAGTATGATCATAGTGCCCCTTAGTTGGTGCTTTGTAAGAGAAGATGGAGACTCAAATAAAAATTTGCATAAAGTAAATGAAAGTCCCTTCACAGAGGGACGTAGGGATTTGTAGTGGTGCCAGAGCTAAAAGCAAAAAAAGATAGAGATAAAAACATTTTGGGTGGCATGCTTTTCTTGTCAACGAAAACGATCGAGCAGTTCCCAATACTTTCCATGCTAGATATATCATAGGCGGTTCCCAAACAGAAAATAAAGTTTATTCCTTTTTCCACCATACTTTCACATTCCACGGCTAACCGAATCCACGTGTGCCGTCCATACCAACACTTTCCAAGTAATTTATTATTTGACAACATAAAGTAAATTCATTTTTCATTTCGGGACTGGGCATCCCTAATACCTTTGTCGTACTCTCATGCAATGACAAGTGAATAAACACTCATCTTGAGAATAGCACATCTAGCATGGAAAAATATCAGCCACCCCCTACCGTTTCATGAGCGGTACGAGCACATAAAAGGAAATTTATTTTGAAGATTAGAGATGGAACATACAAATTTGCTTAGAACGACAAAAGAATACCGCATATAGGTAGGTATAGTGGACTCATATAACAAAACTGGTTTAAGGATTTTGGATGCACAAGTAGTGTCATTCTTAGTGTAAGTGAAGGCTAGCAAAAGATTGAGAAGCATCCAACCAAGAAACTAAAAATCTCATAAGTGATCATTAAGCATAACTAACATCGAATAATGCACCATAAGTAGGATATAAGTTCATTGCATAACTATTGACTTTCGTGCTTGCATAGGGAATCACAAACCTTAACATCAATATTCTTACTAAAGCATAATTACTCATCAACATGACTCACATATTATATCATCATATCGCAAAACTATTACAAAGAATCAAGTTTATTTTGTCGAATGATCTTCATGAAAGTTTTTATTATATCCCTCTTGAATATCTATCACTTTGGGACTAGTTTCAAATGTTGCTTTTGATAGCTAAAAAAATCTAAGTGAAGAACATGAGCATAGACATTTTCTTCTCTCAAAATAATTTAAGTGAAGCATGAGAGAATTTCTTAAAAAAATTATTAACTCTCAAATAAATCTCAGTGAAGCATGAGAGAATTTCTTCAAAAATACTAAAGCACACCATGCTCAAAAATATATAAGTGAAGCACTAGAGCAATTCCATAGCTCAAACAGATTTAAATGAAGCATAGAGAGCAATTCTTAACAAATCATAGCATAATTTTGGCTCTCTAAAATAGGTGTGTACAGAAAGGATAGATGACTTAAAATAAAAATCGAAACAAACAAAGACTCATATAATACAAGACGCTCAAAGCAAAACTCATGATATGTGACGAATAAAAATATAGCTCCAAGTAAAATACCGATGGCCGTTAGAAGAAAGAGGAGATGCCACTCGGGCATCCCCAAGCTTAGTTGCTTGCTTCTATTTTAGATAATAGCTTGGGATGCCATGGGCATCCCCAAGCTTAGGCTCTTCTTACTCCTTATTCCTTCATCCTTCGTGATCTCACCCAAAACTTGAAAACTTCAATCACACAAAACTCAACAAAACCGTCGTGAGATCCGTTAGTATAACAAAGCAAATCACTACTCTAGGTACTGCTGCAAACCCATTCATATTTTTTGCATTATATCTACCGTATTACAACTTTCCTATAGCTTATACCCTCCAATACAAACCATAGATTCATCGAATAAGCAAACAACACAAAGAAAATAGAATCTGTCAAAAACAGAACAATCTATATAATCTGAAAACTTTGAATACTTCTGTAACTGAAAACATTCTGAAAAATTAGGAAAACATGGAAATTTGTATATCAATCTTGCGTACAAAAATCAGGATTTTATCGCGTTTCTGTTAAAAATGAAAATTGTTTTACTGGACGCAAAAGTTTCTGTTTTTCAACAAGATCAAATCAACTATCACCCAACATGATCCCAAAGGCTTTGCTTGGCACAAAAACTAATTAAAACATAAAAAACACAATAATAACAGTAGCATAATTGTGCAAACACTCAAGAACATAAAGAAAAAGACAAAAATAATTTTTATTCATTGGGGTGCCTCCCAACAAGCGCTATCGTTTTATGCCCCTAGCTAGGCATAATGCAAAGATCTAAGTGTTGCCATTTTGGTTCTAGATCCATATGAGGCCCTCATGATTGATTCATATGTTGGCTTAATTCTTGTTCTAAGGAAGTGTTCCATACCCTTCCTTAGTGGAAATTGAAATTTAATATTGCCTTCTTTCATATCAATCATGACACCAATATTACGTAAAAATGGTCTACCAAGTATAACAGGACAAGACGGATTGCAATCAATATCAAGAACAATAAAATCTAGGGAACATAGTTCCTATTTGCAAGAATAAGAACACCAATTCTTCCCATAGGCTTTTTAATAGTAGAATCCGCCAAGTGCAAATTTAAAGAACATTCTTCAATATCGGTAAGACCAAGCACATCACATAAAGATTTCGGAATTGTAGAAACACTAGCACCCATGTCACATAAATCAAAACACTCATAATTTTTAATATTGACTTTGACAGTAGCTTCCCATTCATCATGTAATTGTCTATGAATTGAAATCTCTAATTCCAACTTTTCTTCCAACGCTTTCATCATAGCATCAACAATATGTTTAGTAAAAGCTTTATTTTGTTCATAAGCACGGGGTGAATTTATCATGGATTGCAACAAAGAAATACAATCAATCAAAGATCAATTATCATAATTAAAGTCTTTGTAATCCAAAAGAGTGGGAACATCACTAGTTAAAGTTTTGACCTCTCTAAACCCACTTTTATCAATTTTCTCAACAAGATTTTCACCCTCCAAATTATTCGGAGAGGCACCAATGAGGATGATGTTGGAAATATGCCCTAGAGGAAATAATAAATGGGTTATTATCACATTTCCCTATTCATGATAATCGTTTATTATCCATACTAGAATTGTATTGATTGGAAACTCAGATACATGTGTGGATACATAGATAACAATGTGTCCCTAGTGAGGCTCTACTAGACTAGCTCGATCAAATATGTTCATTGTTTCCTAGCCATAGACATGAGTTGTCATTTGATAATGGGATCACATCATTAGGAGAATGATGTGATGGACAAGACCCAAACTATACACGTAGCATATGATCGTGTCAAGTTTATAGCTATCGTTTTCTGCATGTCAAGTATATGTTCCTATGACCTTGAGATCGTGCAACTCACTGACACTGGATGAGTACCTTGTGTGTACCAAAAGTCGCAACGTAACTGGGTGACTATAAAGGTGCTGTACAAGTATCTCTGAGGGTGTCTGTTGAGTTGGCATGGATCAAGACTGGGATTTGTCACTCCTTATGACGGAGAGGTATCTCAGGGCCCACTCGGTAATATAACATCACAAGAAGCTTGCAAGCAATGTGACTAATGAGTTAGCCACGAGATCTTGTATTACGGAACAAGTAAAGAGACTTGCCGATAACGAGATTGAACTTGGTATGGAGATACTGACGATCGAATCTCGGGCAAGTAACATGCCGATAGACAAAGGGAACTACAGATGGGATTGGCTGAATCCTTGACATCGAGGTTCAACCAATAAGATCTTCGTATAATATGTGGGAAGCAATATGGGCATCCAGGTCCCTCTATGGGTTATTGACCGTAGAGGTGTCTCGGTCATGTCTGCATAGTTCTCTAACTCCCAGGGTCTACACATTTAACATTTGGTAACGATATACAAGGGTATGTAGATGCAATCTCTCCTCTCGTAGATGGTCAACGTTCCCCAACAGTGGTATTAGAGCTAGGTCTATGCATAGATTACATCACGAGTAGAACACAAAGGAGTTTTTGGGCATTGATATTCAGATTGCTTTCTTCCTTGGTCTTTTCTCGATTTGGCTGTATTGTGGGATGAAGCGGCCCGGACCAACCTTACATGTCCACGTACATGAGACCAGTTCCATCGACAGACATGTGACTTTGTTGCATAAACATGGCTGGCGGCTGTCTATCTCTCCCACCTTAGTTGAATCAGATTTGACAAAGGCGGTCCTTGTAGAATCTTAAATAGAAACTTGCATATCACCTTGTGGCTTTGCATAGATAAGAATCGTTCTTGCTAGATACCCATAGCAGCCACGTAAAACACGCAACAACAATCAGAGGACATCCAACTTGTTTTTACAGGGTATGTTGTGATATGATATGGCCAAAGACATGATGAAATATATTTGATGCATGAGATGATCATGTTTGTAATAGTTTATATCGACTGGCATGTCGATACATACGACAAGCGGCAGGAGCCATATGTAGGGGAACGTAGCATGCAATTTCAAAGATTTTCCTACGATCACACAAGAACTATCTAGGAGATTCATAGAAATGAGAGGGGAAGAGTGTGTCCACGTACCCTCGTAGACCGAAAGCCAAAGCATTAGCTTAACACAGTTGATGTAGTCGAACGTCTTCTCGATTCAACCGATCAAGCACCGAACGTACGACACCTCCGAGTTCTGCACACGTTCAGCTCGACGACGTCCCTCGAACTCTTAATCCAGCAAAGTGTCAAGGGAGAGTTTCATCAGCACGACGGCGTGGTGACAGTGATGGTGATGTGATCCGCGCAGGGCTTCGCCTAAGCACTACGACAATATGACCGGAGGAGTAAACGGTGGAGGGGATCACCGCACACGACTAAGAAACAATTGATTTGCTTAGAGGTGCCCCCTTGCCCCCGTATATAAAGGAGGGAGAGGGGAGGAGGCCGGCCTAGGGCGCGCCAAGTGGGAGGAGTCCCACTTGGACCCCTAGTCCAATTCAGCCCCCTTTCCTTTTTACCGGAAGGGGAAAGGGGGAAGGAGTAGGAGGAGGAGAAGGAAAGGGGGGCCGCGCCCCTCCCCTTCTCCAATTCGAACTCCCCATGGGGGTCACCCCATGTGGGCTGCCTCCCCTCCCCTCTATGGCCCATATGGCCCATATCTTTCCCCGGGGGGGGGGGGGTTCCGGTGATCCCCCTGGTACCCTGATAAAAACCCAAAACACTTCGGAACCATTCCGGTGTCCGAATACTATCGTCCAATATATCAATCTCTACCTCTCGACCATTTCGAGACCCCTCGTCATGTCTATGATCTCATCTAGGACTCCGAACAATATCCAGTCACCAAAACACATAACTCATAATACAAATCGTCATCGAACATTAAGCATGCGGACCCTACAGGTTAGAGAACTATGTAGACATGACCGAGACACATCTCTGATCAATAACCAACAGCGGAACCTGGATGCTCATATTGGTTCCTACATATTCTACGAAGATTTTATCGGTCAAACCACGGTGACAACATACGCCATTCCCTTTGTCATCGGTATGTTACTTGCTCGAGATTCTATCGTCAGTATCTTCATACCTAGTTCAATATCGTTACCGGCAAGTCTCATTACTTGTTCCGTGATGCATTATCCCGTAACTTACTCATTAGTCACATTGCTTGCAATGCTTATCATGATGTGCATTACCGAGAGGGCCCAGAGATACCTCTCCGATACTCAGAGTGACAAATCCGAATCTCGATCTATGCCAACCCAACAAACACCTTCGGAGATTCCTGTAGAGCATCTTTATAATCACCCAGTTAAGGATAAATAAATAGTCGGCTTACAATCGCCACGTCACTGAATAATCAAAATAATTCATACATCATTCAAAGTACTGATATGTCTCCAACGTATCTATAATTTTTGATTGTTCCATGTTATTATATTATATATTTTGGATGTTTAATGTGCTTTAATATGCTCTTTTATATTATTTTTGGGACTAACCTATTAACCGGAGGCCCAGTGCCAGTTTGTGTTTTTTTGCCTATTTTAGAGTTTCGCAGAAGGAATACCAGACGGAATGAAACCTTCGCGATGATCTTTCTTGGACCGAAAGCAAACCAAAAAACTTGGAGTTGAAGTCTAGAACTCTGTGAGGCGACCACGAGGCAGGAGGGCGCGCCCAGGGGGGTAGGCGCACCCCCACCCTTGTGGGCCCCACGTAGCTCCACCGACGCACTTCTTCTGCCTATATATACCCTTATACCCTAGATCGATCACAGAGAGCCACGAAACCACTTTTCCACCGCCGCAACCTTATGTACCCGCAAGATCCCATCTTGGGGCCTTTTCTGGCAATCTGCCGAAGGGGGAATCGATCATGGAGGGCTTCTACATCAACACCATAGCCTCTCCGATGAAGCGTGAGTAGTTTACCGCAGACCTTTGGGTCATAGTTAGTAGCTAGATGTCTTCTTCTCTCTCTTTGATTCTCAATACAGAGTCCTCCTCGATGTTCTTGGAGATCTATTCGATGTAATACACTTCTGCAGTGTGTTTGCAGAGATTCGATGAATTATCGGTTTATGAACAAGATCATCTATGAATATTATTTGATTCTTCTCCAAATTCTTATATGCATGATTTGATATCTTTGCAAGTCTCTTCGAATTATCGGTTTAGTTTGGCCTACTAGATTGATCTTTCTTCCATGGGAGAAGTGCTTAGCTTTGGGTTCAATCTTGCGGTGTCCTTTCCTAGTGACAGTAGGGGTAGCAAGGTACATATTGTATTGTTGCCATCGAGGATAAAAAGATGGGGTTTATATCATATTGTTTGAGTTTATCCCTCTACATCATGTCATCTTGCTTAAAGCGTTACTCTGTTCTTATGAACTTAGTACTCTAGATGCATGCTGGATAGCGGTTGACGTGTGGAGTAATAGTAGTAGATGCATAATCGTTTCGATCTACTTGACACGGCTTTGGTGCCTATATTCATGATTATTGCCTAGATATTCTCATAAGTAAGCACTTTTCTATCAATTGCTCAGCAGCAATTTGTTCACCCACCGTAATACATGCTATCTCGAGAGAAGCCACTAGTGAAACCTATGGCCCCCGGGTCTCTTTCTTATTATATTGCATCTCTTTCATTTACATCGCATCTCATTTACTATTTTGCAATCTTTACTTTCCAATCTATACAACAAATATACCAAAAATATTTACTTTACTATCTCTATCAGATCTCACTTTTGCGAGTGGCCGTGAAGGGATTGACAACCCCTTTATCGCGTTGGTTGCAAGGTTCTTGATTGTTTGTGCAGGTACTAGGTGACTTGTGCGCTATCTCCTACTGGATTGATACCTTGGTTCTTCAAAACCGAGGGAAATACTTACGCTACTTTTCTGCATCACCCTTTCCTCTTCAAGGGAAAACCAACGCATGCTCAAGAGGTAGCAAGTACACGCATAGCCCGACTACAGACGAATCCAAATGAAAAGAAGACAACCCCAAATGCTAAATCCTGATCATCCCAACTGGGCACCACTACTGATCATCCGGAAAGGAAACGTAGTAACGGCCAAGGTCTTCTTCGAACTCCCACTTGAGTTCGGTGGCATCACCTGCACTGGTATCATTGGCAGTTGCAACTGTTTTGGTAGTATCTGTGAGCCACGCAGGCTCAACAATCTCAAAACCCACGAGATCAAGACTATTTAAGCTTATGGGTAGGATGTGGTTATGAGGCGGAGTTGCAGCAAGTGCTAAGAAAACATGGTGGCTAACATACGAGTACAAGAGTAAGATGAGAAACTACGCAATAGTCGTAAACTAGAAATGATCAAGAAGTGATCCTGAACTACTTATGTTCATACATAGCCCAACCGTGTTCACTTCCCGGACTCCGCCGAAAAGAGACCATCATGGTTACACACGCGGTTGATGTCTTTTAGTTAAGTCAAGTGTCAAGTTCTCTACAACCGGATATTAACAAATTCCCATCTACCACATAACTGCGGGCATGGCTCTCGAAAGTTGAAACCCTGCAGGGGTGTTCCAACTTAGCCCATCACAAGCTCTAACGATCAACGAAGGATATTCCTTCTCCCGAAATAACCCGATCAGTCTCAGAATACTGGTTACAAGACATTTCGACAATGGTAAAACAAGTCAAGCAAGCCCGCCCAGATGTGCCGACAAATCCCGATAGGATCTGCACATATCTCCTTCTCAGGGAACTCCGGATGGGACAAGCTACGATTAAAACCAACCCTCGAGTTTGCCCGAGGTGGCCCCATAGGCTGCCCGGTTTGGACCAACACTCAGAGGAGCACTGGCCCAGGGGGTTGAATTAAGAAATCCTCGGGGTCCGGAAAGTCCCTAGGCAAGTTTTAGTTGTTATCAAGAAAATGGTAAAACCAAGGTTGGGCCTTGCTGGAGGAGTTTTATTCAAAGCGAACTGTCAAGGGGGTCCCATAACCCCAACCACGTAAGGAACGCAAAGTCAAGGAACATAACACCGGTATGACGGAAACTAGGGTGGCAAGAGTGGAACAAAACACCGAGCAAAAGGCCAAGCCTTCCAACCTTTTCCAAGTATAAAGATGCATTAATTAAATAAGAGATATTGTGATATCCCAACATATCCATGTTCCAACATAGAACAACCTGCAAGGCACCTGCAACTAGCAACGCTATAAGAGGGGCTGGGCAAAAGCGGTAACATAGCCAAACAACAATTTGCTAGGAAGGTGGGTTAGAGGCTTGAGATGGCAATATGGGAGGCATGATAAACAAGTGGTAGGTAGCGCGACATAGCGATAGAACGAACAACTAGCAAGCAAAGATAGAAGTGATATCGCAGGTAATTATCATCTTGCCTGCGAAGTTCTTAGGGTTGTCGAAAGCTTGCTCCTCGTAAACGTACTCGACAGGATCCTCGTTCACGAACTCGTCTCCCGGCTCTACCCAAGCAAGAACACAAGCAACAGAGCAACAATCAATCACGGTGCAATGCACAAGCAACATGATGCAAGACATGACAAGGGATGCAAGATATGATGTGCAATGCATATGGGTACTCTGGAAGGAAAAAGATGATCTTGGCATCAACTTGGCAAACCAAGCATGCCACTTGAAAGGTTGAGTGATTTCGGTCGAAATCGATATAAGGATCACCGGAAACGGATGGACGGTTTGCAAATGACGAGCAAAACAAGAACGATGCAAAATTGCGCTTAACAACATCACAAAACTTAAGATGCATCAAGAAACTATGCTACAACACTCCAACATAGCAACAAAGCAAATGGAAGTAATGTACAAGTGAAGCTCTACAAATCATGAACACTGAGCTCCTGCTAGAACTCACTAGAACAAGCTTAAAACAGCATGGCAAAAATGTAAATGACAATAGTTTCACAGACTTAGTGAAAATACTAAACATGGCATAAACAACATCAGGTAGCAATGTTTAGAGCTAGCAAACAACATGCTATAGGATTATATCATGGAAAACAAGAGCATGGCATGCTAGTACTAAAGGCAATGAACAAAACTCCCTTAATGAACTTTAGCCAAAGATGCACAGAAAAGATGGTAGCATCAATGCAAACATGGAAAGTGATATGAACAGTTTCAGACTTGGTAGAAAAACATAGCATGGCAGAAAAAGATTCATGATAGCAACTTTGCAAGCTCATGCCACTCACCACAAAGCATTTCATGGCATCACAAGGTGACCAACAGTAAGAAGACACATCTATTAAGCTAAACATGGCAAGATCATAGTCATAGGGTGCATGGATCACTAGCAAAACACATGGCAAAAATGAACTTCATGTTAACAATCTGCCAGCAACAACATTTAGCAAAAGTAGAGCATTGTAAAGACAAGCTACACTACTCCATAATTACAACCAGAGGCATGAATGTGTAACATCCCAAATTTTCAATTTGGAATGTTATACATTAGATCATCATTGCATATCATATTTTGCATTTTGGTTGATCCTAGAAATTTTACGCAACTCAATGGCCCACAGAGAGAGTTGGGGATTTCGTTATTTTCATATTTGAGTTTTCTCAAATTTTGAGAATAGGATCATTTGATTTTATTTATTTTATCATCAATGACTTCTATTACAAAAATATGAGAGAGGGAATAAAATGACTTTCCCAAAATAGAGAAATATTGAGGATTTAATAATAAAATCAAATAAGATTTTTTATTTCAGAGTTTTTCGTTGTTTTATTTGAATTTAGGAAAAAATGTGCGTTTTTCAAAATTGCATTTAGGTCCCAAATAAATGTTCACCTTGTGCGGCTTGATTTTAGAAGCCCGTGAAAATTTATTTCGGAATTTTTGGAGTCTGTTTAGTATTTCTTTTTATTTTTTTCTATGCATATTTATTTAAAAAAAACGAACCGACCTACGGGTCGTGTCCGGATAGCACTCCGGCCCGAGGTGGCTTTATAAGCCGGCCCACCCGGGAACCCTAGCGCCAGCCGCCCGACCCCGCCGCCACCCGCGCCGCCGCCGCCCGCCGCCACCCGCGCCGCCGCCGCCGGACGCCGTTGCCGCCGCCGCCGCCCGCCACCGGATTCCGCGCGCCGAGGTTCGCCACGCCTCGACTTCCATGCCATCGGTTTTTTTAAAAAAGAAAGATCGGTTTTCGTCGGTTTTTCCGTCGGTTTTTTTAGATTCGATTTTTTAAATAGATCGGTTTTTCCGGTTTATTTAAATAGTGAGCGTTTGTCCGTTCGTTCGTTCTAGCAAGCGTTCGTCGTTTTTCTTTTTCTCGGATTAAATCCGCGATTTTTCTGATCGGGATTCCTGATCCGATTTTCGTTTTAGTATAACTTTTCGCTCGTTTATCGGAATCAGGGGATTCAAGCGCCTAGAGTTTCATCTCGAAACCCTCTACCCGTTTAACCAACTTAAACAAGATTTTGCTACTGTAAAATTTTCCCTAGATCCAGATTAGTAGAACTAAGTTGTTTTCTTTGGCCGTTTGACTTTCGTTGCTTCGTTCGATTTGATTCTTTTTGCCAACCGGAGTTCTTAAGTTGAACCTTCTGGTTAGATATCTTATTTGAGTTTTACCCGTGCATTAGAGGAGTACTTATTGTATGCTTGTTTTTTTTTCTGTGATAGAATACCCGGAGTGCGCCGCTTGTTACTTCGAATCTCTAGGTTTCGCGGATCATCAGCAAGGCAAGTAACACTTTGATCATACCTTTTCTACTACCCAGTTTTATTGCATTAGATCAATCCTCACACATTACATGATTAGGATCTAATTAAATTGTGGGATGGGAAGTAGATGAGGTAGTACCTATTACCTGTTATTATCAAACCTTTGGGAGTTACTTCTACGTTTGCTTATTATGCCATGCTATGCCAGTAGAGGTGGATTGGGTGAGTGTTATCCATGACAGATGTGAGTTTTGTTAATTAATGGTTTATCTAAGGTGGCAACTTAAACACACATCTGGGTGGATTGAGGCACCTGGTTATTCCAGGACTTGCCTGTTTTCTTTTGGACCGCCACCCAGGCTCAAAGGGATCATGAGACTATTCATACTAGAAACTTCCGTGTGCAGCCACAAGCTATTATGGGCTCTAGCATAGTTGATTAAGTCGTGCAAACTCTTACAGTGGTAGACTAGCAGATGTAGGGGATGTAGGTGGTACGGTCTACCCGATCGTAAGGTGCTAGCGCTTCTGAAAGACTATGTCTCGGTCATCCGTCTTCTCGAACACCATGTAGTGCGAGAAACCAAACGGAGGCGATCGAGTCTTGTGGGGAAAAGTGCACAAACCTCTGCAGAGTGTAAAAAACTAATCATGGTTAGCCGTGTCCCCGGTTATGGACATCTTGGTATCTAGTACCTGGATTATCATGTGAATCTCAACATGTTACTCTAAATTAATTTTGTTGGGTTTATGTTTAATGATGATGCTTAATTGGGATTGAGAATGCTGTCAACCATTCTCAATGTTTAACAACTACCATGATAGTTAAATAAATTTATTCCTTTGAAGTAGGGAAAAATTGGCTTTACGCAACTGTAACCATAGAGCTTTCCACCAGCCAAATATGCATATAGTATAGCTATTTCATTCCATTACTCTCTATGTGTTACCTTGCCAGCATATTCCATGTGCTGACCCGTTTCGGGCTGCAACGTTAATGTTGCAGACTTTTCAGATGATGATTAAGGAGTTTTAGGTTGTGGTTCTATACTCAGTGATGCCGTTGGAGTTGATGGACTCACTTATCTTCCAAGCCTTCCACTGTTATCGTTATTAGATGGCCTTAAGCCATATTTATTGTAATAAGTTCTCTTTTGAGACACTCGATGTAATAAGTGTGTGATTGCTACTCTGTTATAAATCCTCCGAGTACTGTGTGGTGTCAGCATTACTGATCCAGGGATGACACCGGAGCACAGAGATCAGACTGTTTGAGGTCTGGTCGCTAGAGAGATGGTATCAGAGCACACGCTGACTATAGGACACAACCACTAAGCTAAAGACCTAGATCACTATCCATTCTCTTCTCTTCTGACTTCTCATCTTTTCTACTCATTTAGGATGGCGGATGCAAGGAACAAGTTTACACAACCGGATGAAGATACACCCTTTGGACGTCACTTGAAGGAAGTCACTAGATACCTGAACATAGGAGTACCAAGCTTCATAGGAACCTACAACGCCACTTTACCTGAAGAAGAGCGCTGGATGATTCAAGTACAAGTTCCAGGAAGGACGTTCATGCCAGTCACTGAGCCCATAGAGTTTTCTTTTGATGCACCAACTTGGAGTCTAGGAAAGAGCATGGCAGCTCACATCGCCATGGGACGCATTGGAGAAGTCTACCGCAAGGACCTCAAGGATACTATCTACCAGATTTGTGGGCGCCGAGATGAGCACTGGGAGATGATCAGCACCAGGAAGAATAGATCAATCGCAGCTTTTATCTAGGAGTTAAACCAGCACATTCGACGACAGGAGAACCAGATGTGCGCCGACATGATAGATCTAAAGAAGGCAAGGACTAGAATCAAGGAACTGGAGGAAGAACTCAAGGCTACACGTGAAGATTATGAAGAAGAAATTGAAGTATTGGTGGACAAGAATGCCGACCTAACAATGAAGATCGGGATATTTATGGGAGGCCCTACACCAGTAGATGAAGACGAAGAACCCAAGGAGATTAGCCCGGAAGACTACATCATCATCGACGACACCGACTCGGATCCAGACGATGGCGATGATGACTATATTGATGAAGCTGGAGCAGATATCATGGAGTCTGCAACCGAAGAATATATCTAGTAGACCACCTCATCAGTAGTAGTAGTCCACCATGTAAATATAGTAGTCCGAGCACTTTTGCGATAGATAGATCGATTGTATGCCCTTGTTTGATTGAATGAAGTGAATTGTTTGTTTTTGCCTCATGTGCATATGGGTAGTGTTTTCTC
Organism: Triticum urartu; assembly: GCF_003073215.2. Lineage (NCBI taxonomy): Eukaryota > Viridiplantae > Streptophyta > Magnoliopsida > Poales > Poaceae > Triticum > Triticum urartu. The sequence continues at coordinate 309,811,836 of NC_053023.1, forward strand.
TTTAGACCCCCTCTATTATTACATCTCATCTTTTCTAAACCCTCATATGCCTCCGAGACGTGACCCCGGATTTGCCTTTCCACCGGAGCTCACCCAGTTGATCCAGTAGCAGAACACATTGATGCAGTTGCTAGTCCAGAATCAGAATCAGGGGAACAACAACAACAACCCACCACCACCACCACCTATTGACCACTTAGCCTATTTTCTTAGGCTGAATCCGCCGGTGTTTTCCAGTAGCACCGAGCCGATAGTAGCAGATGATTGGCTCCGCAAGACAGCTAGGGAGTTGACCACAACAGGATGCACAGATGCGGAGAAGGTGAAGTTTGCCGCACATCAGCTCAAAGGACCCGCAACATTATGGTGGGAGAATTTCACAGCCACTTTCCCAGTAGACACTGTCACATGGGACCAGTTTCAGCAGGCTTTTCGTACTGCACATGTTTCAGCAGGAGCTATGGCCATGAAGAAGCGTGAGTTTCGCAACTTGCGCCAAGGAGGAAGGAGAGTTGGCCAGTATGTGGAGGACTTTAGTAAGTTAGCACGTTATGCACCAGATGACGTCGCTACGGATGCAGGTAAGCAGGAGAAGTTTCTGGAAGGACTAAATGATGAGTTGAGCATGCAGTTGATGGTAGCAACCTTCAACAACTACCAGGAGTTGGTAGATCGTGCTGTTATGATTGAAGGCAAGCAGCAGCAAATTGAGAATCGCAAGAGGAAGTATGGACAAGGAAAGTACAATTCAGGAGCTCAACAGAAGCCACGTTTTACCCCTAGACCGGGAGGACATTTTCAGCATACCCATGGAGGAGGTAGCTCGCACAATCACAATGGCACCAAGAATGGAAATGGCAATGGAGGAAGTAACGGCCAGAATCGCACCAACCCATCAACCCTAGCCAAGAAGGACCTGAGCCAAGTCACTTGTTTTAAGTGTCAGAAGACCGGACATTATGCCAATGAATGTCCTGAAGGCCAAAATGGCAATGGAAGTTCTGGGAAGAAGCTGAACCCTTTCAACAGGGGACAGGTGAACCACGTTAGCGTGGAGGAGGTTGAAGCTCAGCCTGATGCAGTAATAGGTAAGTTTTTGGTTAAGTCATTTACGACACTCGTTCTTTTTGATACTGGTGCATCGCATTCATACATCTCAAGGGGATTTGTGGATAAGTATAACCTATCAACCCAAGCCCTTAGGTCACCCATGTTAGTAACCTCGCCTGGAGCAGAGTATGTGGCTAGTCTATGGTGTGATCAGTTACCATTAAGGATTGGTAACTATGTTTTTCCCTCAGACCTAATAGTATTGGAATCTCAAGGATTGGATGTGATATTAGGCATGGATTGGTTATCAAAGTATGAAGGGAATATTGAATGTGCTAGTAAGTCAATTTTGCTTACCACCCCAGAAGGGAGAAGGATCAAGTATGTATCCCGACATGTGCAAAAGAGGACTCAAGTAAATTGCCTAACAGAAGTTGTACAGGAGGAAGTACCAGTGGTAAGGGATTTCCCTGAAGTATTTCCAGAGGAGTTGCCAGGCATGCCACCGGATAGAGATATTGAGTCTTTGATTGAGCTATTGCCAGGCACAGGGCCAATATCAAAGAGACCATATAGGATGCCAGCAAAGGATTTGGTGGAAATTAAGAAGCAGATTAAGGAGTTACTGGATAAGGGATATATTCGCCCAAGTTCTTTGCCTTGGGGATCACCAGGACTTCTGGTGGAGAAGAAAGATGGATCGTTAAGGATGGTTGTTGATTATCGAGGATTGAATGAAGTAACCATCAAAAACAAGTACCCACTACCAATGATCAATGACCTGTTTGATCGATTGCAAGGAGCTAAGGTATTTTCGAAGATCGATCTACGATCAGGATACCACCAGTTGAAGATTCGAGAACAGGATATTCCGAAGACAGCTTTTACCACCAGGTATGGGCTGTATGAGTATACCATTATGTCATTTGGTCTGACTAACGCACCTGCCTATTTTATGAACATGATGAACAAAGTGTTTATGGAGTTCTTGGATAAGTTCGTCGTAGTGTTCATTGATGATATCCTGGTTTATTCGAAGAATGAAGAGGAACACAAGGAGCATTTGCGTTTGGTACTTGGAAAGCTCAGAGAACATCAATTATATGCCAAGTTCAGCAAATGTGAGTTTTGGTTGAAGGAAGTAGGATTTCTCGAACACGTTATATCTGGAGAAGGTATAGCAGTTGATCCCACTAAAGTTGATACCGTGACCAAGTGGGAAGCCCCAACAACAGTTGGAGAGATCCGGAGTTTTCTTGGACTCGCAGGATACTACCGGAGATTTATTGAGAATTTCTCAAAGATTGCGAAGCCTATGACTGAGTTGTTGAAGAAAGATACCAAGTTCATATGGACGGAGGAATGTGAGGCTAGTTTCCAGGAGTTGAAGAAACGTTTGGTTACCTCACCAGTGTTGATTTTGCCAGACCAGACCAAAGATTATGAGGTGTATTGCGACGCTTCACGTCGAGGACTTGGAGCAGTGCTTATGCAGGAAGGGAGAGTTGCTTCATATGCCTCAAGACTTCTGAAACCTCATGAATTGAATTATGCTACACATGATTTGGAGTTAGCAGCCGTAGTACATGCTTTGAAAACATGGAGGCATTTCCTCATTGGAAATCATTGTGAGGTGTACACGGTTCATAAGAGTTTGAAGTACATTTTCACCCAGAAGGAGTTGAATCTCAGACAAAGGAGATGGTTGGAGCTTATCAAGGATTATGATATGAAATTGCATTATCACCCCGGAAAGGCTAATGTAGTAGCAGACGCATTAAGCCATAAGAGCCACGTCAATAAGTTAATGACGGGAGAAGTACCCAAGGAGTTAGCAGTAAATCTTCATGAACTATGTGTGGAAATAGTTCCGAGAGGCTATGTAGCAGCATTAGAGATTCAGTCGACCTTGATGGATAGAATCAGGGAAGCTCAGAAGACCGACAAAGAGATTGCCGCTATAAAGGAGAAACTGAGCAAAGGAAAAGCTAAAGGATTTCGTGAGGATGAGCACGACACCCTATGGTTTGAAGACCGTGTTTACGTGCCCAATGACCCGGATATCAGGAAGTTGATTCTGCAAGAGGCACATGATTCACCGTATTCGATTCACCCAGGAAATACCAAGATGTATTTGGATTTGAAGGATATTTTCTGGTGGACCGGAATTAAGAAGGATATTGCGGAGTATGTAGCAGTTTGTGATGTATGTCAGAGAGTAAAGGCAGAACATCAGAAGCCAGCAGGATTGTTACAACCCTTGACGATACCCGAATGGAAGTGGGATAAGCTAGGCATGGATTTTATCACGGGATTACCCAGGACTCGTTTAGGCTATGACTCGATTTGGGCTGTAGTTGATCGATTGACGAAAGTAGCTCATTTCGTCCCAGTAAAGACCACGTACACCAGGGCTAAGTTGGCAAAGATATACATGACCAGGATCGTATGTCTGCATGGAGTTCCAAGGAGTATCGTATCAGATAGAGGAACCCAGTTTACCTCAAAGTTCTGGAAGCAGTTGCACGAAACTTTGGGAACTAGGCTAGAATTCAGTACAACTTTTCATCCACAAACAGATGGACAGACCGAGAGAGTCAATCAGATTTTGGAGGATATGCTGAGAGCTTGTGCACTAGATTATGGATCTAGTTGGGACGACAATTTTCCATATGAAGAGTTCTCTTACAACAACAGTTACCAAACCAGTTTAAAGATGACCCCTTTCGAAGCTTTGTACAGAAGGAGGTGCAGGACACTGTTGTCATGGGACGAAGTTGGAGACCGCCAGTTGTTTGGACCTGGCTTGATTAATGTGTCTGAACAGAAGGTGAAGTTGATTCGCGATAGGCTCAAGATAGCCCAGTCCAGACAGAAGAGTTATACAGATTCTAAATGCAAGGAGATAGTTTACGAAGTTGGAGATAGAGCTTATCTTCGAGTATCACCACTTCGGGGAACAAAGCGTTTTGGTGTTAAGGGAAAGTTAGCGCCACGATTTGTAGGACCATATCGAGTTTTGGAGCGTATGGGAGAAGTGGCCTACAAGTTGGAATTGCCCGAAGGATTGTCAGGAGTTCATGATGTGTTCCACGTTTCCCAGTTAAAGAAGTGTCACGCGGAGATGGCTGACATACCCTTGAGAGACACAGTGCCATTGGAAACAATTCAGTTGGATAACGATTTGACCTATGAGGAGAAACCAGTAAAGATTCTCGAGTTTGCCAGCCGAGTCACTCGCAGCAAGGTTATCAAGTTTTGCAAGGTTCAGTGGAGCCACCACACAGAGGATGAAGCCACCTGGGAGTGAGAGGAAGATTTGCTCAAGGACCACCCTCACCTATTTTCTAGCCAAACCGAATCTCGAGGGCGAGATTCATCTTAAGGGGGTAGGTTTGTAACATCCCAAATTTTCAATTTGGAATGTTATACATTAGATCATCATTGCATATCATATTTTGCATTTTGGTTGATCCTAGAAATTTTACGCAACTCAATGACCCACGGAGAGAGTTGGGGATTTCGTTATTTTCATATTTGAGTTTTCTCAAATTTTGAGAATAGGATCATTTGATTTTATTTATTTTATCATCAATGATTTCTATTACAAAAATATGAGAGAGGGAATAAAATGACTTTCCCAAAATAGAGAAATATTGATGATTTAATAATAAAATCAAATAAGATTTTTTATTTCGGAGTTTTTCGGTGTTTTATTTGAATTTAGGAAAAAATGTGCGTTTTTCAAAATTGCATTTAGGTCCCAAATAAAAGTTCACCTTGTGCGGCTTGATTTTAGAAGCCTGTGAAAATTTATTTCGGAATTTTTGGAGTCCGTTTACTATTTCTTTTTATTTTTCTTCTGCGCGTAATTATTAAAAAAAAACGAACCGACCTACGGGCCGTGTCCGGATAGGACTCCGGCCCGAGGTGGCTTTATAAGCCGGCCCACCCGGGAACCCTAGCCCCAGCCGCCCGACCCCGCCGCCACCCACGCCGCCGCCGCCGCCCGCCGCCGCCGCCGGATTCCGCGCGCCGAGGTTCGCCGCGCCTCGATTTCCGTGCCATCGTTTTTTTTAAAATAGATCAGTTTTCGTCGGTTTTTCCGTCAGTTTTTTTAGATTCATTTTTTTAAATAGATCGGTTTTTCCGGTTTATTTAAATAGTGAGCGTTCGTCGTTCGTTCGTTCTAGCGAGCGTTTATCGTTTTTCTTTTTCTCGGATTAAATCCGCGATTTTTCTGATCGTGATTCCTGATCTGATTTTCGTTTTAGTATAACTTTTCGCTCGTTTATCGGAATCAGACGATTCAAGTGCCTAGAGTTTCGTCTCGAAACCATCTATCCGTTTAACCAACTTAAACAAGATTTTGCTACTGTAAAATTTGCCCTAGATCCAGATTAGTAGAACGAAGTTGTTTTCTTTCGCCGTTTGACTTTCGTTGCTTCGTTTGATTTGATTCTTTTTGCCAACCGGAGTTCTTAAGTTGAACCTTCTGGTTAGATCTCTTATTTGAGTTTTACCCATGCATTATAGGAGTACTTATTGTATGCTTGTTTTGTTTGTCTGCGATAGAATACCCGGAGTGCGCCGCTTGTTACTTCGAATCTCTAGGTTTCGCGGATCATCAGCAAGGCAAGTAACACTTTGATCATACCTTTTCTACTACCCAGTTTTATTGCATTAGATCAATCCTCACACATTGCATGATTAGGATCTAATTAAATTGTGGGATGGGAAGTAGATGAGGTAGTACCTATTACCTGTTATTATCAAACCTTTGGGAGTTACTTCTACGTTTGCTTATTATGCCATGCTATGCCAGTAGACGTGGATTGGGTGAGTGTTATCCATGACAAATGTGAGTTTTGTTAATTAATGGTTTATCTAAGGTGGCAACTTAAACACACATCTGGGTGGATTGAGGCACCTGGTTATTCCAGGATTTGCCTGTTTTCTTTTGGACCGCCACCCAAGCTCAAAGGGATCATGAGACTATTCATACTAGAAACTTCCATGTGCAGCCACAAGCTATTATGGGCTCTAGCATAGTTGATTAAGTCGTGCGAACTCTTACAGTGGTAGACTAGCAGATGTAGGGGATGTAGGTGGTACGGTCTACTCGATCGTAAGGTGCTAGCGCTTCTGAAAGACTATGTCTCGGTCATCCGTCTTCTCAAACACCATGTAGTGCGAGAAACCAAACGGAGGCGATCGAGTCTTGTGGGGAAAAGTGCGCAAACCTCTGCAGAGTGTAACAAACTAATCATGGTTAGCCGTGTCCCCGGTTATGGACATCTTGAGTATCTAGTACTTGGATTATCATGTGAATCTCAACATGTTACTCTAAATTAATTTTGTTGGGTTATGTTTAATGATGATGCTTAATTGGGATTGAGAATGCTGTCAACCATTCTCAATGTTTAACAACTACCATGATAGTTAAATAAATTTATTCCTTTGAAGTAGGGAAAAATTGGCTTTACGCAAAACTGTAACCATAGAGCTTTCCACCAGCAAATATGCATATAGTATAGCTATTTCATTCCATTACTCTCTATGTGTTACCTTGCCAGCATATTCCATGTGCTGACCCGTTTCGGGCTGCAACGTTAATGTTGCAGACTTTTCAGACGACGATTAAGGAGTTTTAGGTTGTGGTTCTATACTCAGTGATGCCGCTGGAGTTGATGGACTCACTTATCTTCCAAGCCTTCCGCTGTTATCGTTATTAGCTGGCCTTAAGCCATATTTATCGTAATAAGTTCTCTTTTGAGACACTCGATGTAATAAGTGTGTGATTGCTACTCTGTTATAAATCCTCCGACTACTGTGTGGTGTCAGCATTACTGATCCAGGGATGACACCGGAGCACAGAGATCAGACTGTTTGAGGTCTGGTCGCTACAGAATGGATAGAGAATAACCATATCTTCAAAACATCCTTACTGAACTTCATCAAAATATACATACATCTACTTGTGTCAACAAGTCAACATAGCAACATAATGTAACAGGAAAAGATCGCATAAATACTATCTGAAAACAGCAACATCAGGTGACCTACTTTGCATGCTTGTGTTAGTCACCACAGAGCTCATAAAAATACAAGGCTTGCACCATTGCAAATATGGCATGAAGTTGCTTCTAAGACATGTTGGCATGATGCTCAAAGGATCACACACAAAATGCTATGAAAATGACAAATCGGCAAGTTAAGATGGATTCCAGCATACAGCATCATATAGCACTTTTGCAACGAAGATTAAGGCATAATTATGGACAGTAAAATGCATGCAAATGATACTAGCATGTAGAGCATCGCGAGACGAACATTTCGATATATCATATGCGCAAATCGGAGCTACGGGCACAGAGATATGGCATGATGAAGGGGCACACTAATGTCACACAAAAAATGACTTGGAGAAGAAATCAATCTCCGGATCAAGGGTTCATCCGGGCACGGAATTCGAGGCGGCGGCGGATCTCGCCGGAGTTGGCATGGACGTGGCCGGAGTTGGTTGGAGAAGCGCCGGTGAGGTGGATCTGGCCGTGGGCGTCTGGATCTGGCCGGAGCCGGGGTCGGCGACGAGTGGGCGGGCGGCGGCTCGGGCGACACACACGACGGGCATGGGCGGCGAGCGGCGGCGCGGGCGACGGTGGGCGGCGGCGCCGGTGAGCCGGGCCGGGAGGGCTCCGCACGGGCTCGTGGGCCGGCGGTGGAGGGGCGGTGCGGTGGACACATGTAAATGCGTGATTGGTGCGGGGCATTGGAGCGGACGCGTCCGACGCTATCCGGACGTGTCCGGCGCACGGAGGAAGGGGGAGGTTAGGGTTCGACCGTGAATTTCGGGGGGAGAGGCATATTTATAGGTAGGGGGAGCTAGGAGAGTCCAAATGAGGTGCGGTTTTTGCCCACACGATTGTGATCCAACAACGGAGAGCATGGAGGTGGTTTAGATGGGATAGTGGGCTGTTGTGGAGGGGTGCTGGGCTGCAATGAGAGAGGAGTTTTTGCGGTTACCCGGTTAACCGTTGGGGCACCAAATGACCTCCAAATGGAACGAAATTTGACAGGTGGCCTACCGGTGATGTACCAAGGCCACCCGACAAATCTCGGTGTATTCCGAGAACATTTTTCTCCCACTCACGAAACGAGATCTGAGAGGTGCAACGGGTGCATGTGAGAGTGTCAGATTCTGAAATGGACAACGGGGAAAATGACCGGATGCATGAGACGAACACGAATGCAAATGATATGCACATGATGACATGAGATGAAATGCATGACATGAACACAATGCAAAAACGAGGATAAAACCCAACCACTTAGGATATAACACATCACATAGCCGGAAATGGCAAGAGTTGGAGTTACAATTATGGAATGCTACATCCGGGGCGTTACAACTCTCCACCATTACAAGAGGATCTTGACCCGAGATCTAGGACTGAAAGAACTCCGGATATTCGGAACGGAGGTGATCCTCACGCTCCCATGTGGCTTCTCGGTCGGAATGGTGAGACCACTTAACTTTCAGGAATTTGATCGACTTGTTGCGAGTTTTGCGCTCGGTTTCTTCAAGAATGGCAACAGGATGCTCATGATAAGACAAATCTTCTTGTAGCTCAATCTCTTCGAAGTTGATAGTGCACTCAGGCGTCTTGAAGCACTTGCGAAGCTGTGACATGTGAAACACATCGTGCACGTTAGCGAAGTTAGATGGAAGCTCGAGTTGATAGGCGAGGTAGCCTCTTTTGCAAATGATCTTGAAAGGACCCACGTATCTAGGGGCAAGCTTCCCTTTGATACCGAAGTGTTGAGTGCCTTTCATTGGAGAGACGTGGAGGTAGACATGGTCTCCGATCTCGAAAGCCAAGTCACGGTGCTTGCTATCATAGTAACTCTTCTGGCGCGATTGCACAACTTTGAGATTTTCACGGATGACTTTACCCATTTCTTCAGCTTCTATGATCAAGTCGTTGCCAAGAAGTTGGCGTTCACCAGTCTCAGACCAATTTAGAGGAGTACGACACTTTCTGCCATATAGAATTTCGAATGGGGCCTTGCCCGAACTTGCTTGGAAGCTATTGTTGTAGGAGAACTCGGCATAATGGAGACAATCTTCCCACTTCATACCGAAAGAGATGACACAAGCTCTGAGCATGTCTTCCAGGATTTGATTAACTCGCTCGACATGGCCACTTGTTTGAGGATGGAAAGCCGTGCTAAAGTGAATGTTGGTGCCCATGGCCTTATGGAAGGAGCCCTAGAACTTGGAAGTGAAAATGCTTCCGCAGTCTGAAGAGATCAATTGCGGAATTCTGTGTAACGACAACTCTGGAAGTGTATAGCTCTGCGACTGAGCTGCCGTGATAGATTCTTTGATTGGAAGGAAATGAGCCACTTTTGTAAGCTTGTCAATGACAACGAAGATAGCATCATTCCCACGCTTGGACTTGGGAAAGCCAGTGACAAAATCCATTTCGATATGATCAAGCTTCCATTCTGGAATAGCAAGAGGTTGGAGGAGACCATCTGGTCGTTGGTGTTCCGCTTTCACCCTTCGACAGATATCACATTCATTCACGAATTGAGCAATTTCTCGCTTCATTCGAGTCCACCAAAACGATTGCTTGAGGTCATGGTACATCTTCGAACTGCCTAGATGAACGGAAATAAAAGAATTGTGTGCTTCGTTCATTATGACCTTCCTTATATCAACTTTAGGAACCACAGTCCGGTCCTCAAAGAATAAGGTGTGCCTGTCATCAATGCGATAGCACTTGTATTTGGATAAGCCCTTGGCAATACCGTGTTTCACCTTCTTCACCATGGTATCAAGGAGTTGTGCCTCACGAATTTGGTCTTCCAAAGTTGGAGTGACTTGAAGGTTGGCAAGAAAACCTCGAGGAACAACTGGGCGGTTGAGCTTGCGAAAAGCTTCAGAAAGATCCGGTTGGAATGGCTTGAGAATTAAGCTGTTGCAATAAGCCTTTCTACTCAAAGCATCTGCAATCACATTGGCCTTGCCTGGAGTATATTCAATACTTGGATTGTACTCTTGAATCAGTTCGACCCAACAAGTTTTCCTAAGGTTGAGGTTGGGTTGAGTGAAGATATATTTTAGGCTCTTGTGATCGGTGAAAATGTCCACTTGCCTTCCCAACAAGAGATGTCTCCATGTTATTAATGCATGGACAACTGCTGCCAACTCAAGATCGTGAGTGTGGTAGTTCCTTTCGTTTGGCTTCAACTGACGAGAGCTATAGGCCACAACTTTCTTCTCTTGCATTAACACGGCATCGAGATCTTGCAATGAGGCATCACAGAAAACTTTGAATGGCTTGTGTCAGCGTCCTGGGAACGGGGGTCCCCAGACTTGCCTGCCTGTGGCCCACGGCGTGGCTCCACCAGCGGCCCTGTACGACCCATCTTCACCAGCAAGCACTCAAGACCCTCGCAAGGGGCCAAGCCTCGCGAGGCGGATGATGCAAGACCTCCTCGGGGACGGCCTCACCAGGCTGGCTCGCAAGGGGCAGAGAGATCAAGGCAAGGGGCACCTCGCGAGGTCCCCGTGATGTAAGCCATGACAACCAAGGCCAGGCAGGCACCAGGCGGGCGCCAGCACGCGCAGTGTCCTCGTTTCCTCTTTGGTTCTAAAGAGAAGAGCGCAAGCGCGGGAGGCATCAAGCAAAGGTTTCCATATCGGTGCAACAAGACCAAGATCAGCATGACGGCAGGACGGAGGTCGCCGTGGAGCCCAGGACGGCGTCACCACCAGAGCCTTTGGTAGGCGAAGACCATCTTTTGTCAGGATAGCTTGTACTAGTTGTCCCCCTTCAAATTGGCCGTTGTGGGATCCCTTCCCGCCTAATATTTGGGGAGAGGACCTGGGCCTCTATAAATAGAACTAGCCACCACCTTAGAAAGGGAGGATCCTCGACCACACCAACTCACCAAGCACAAGAGCACCTCTCCTCAGGAGGCTGTTATTCCCTTGTAATTGTTCATCCTCAGCCCCAGAGGCAATCCACCACACCACACAGGAGTAGGGTATTACACCGCATTGGTGGCCCGAACCAGTATAAATCTCGTGTCCCTTGTTCTGCGGGTTCGACATGCTAAGACTTGAGATTGCGATGAGGGCGAGAGCTAGAGGGGGAGAGATCTTCGTGCGCACCCCAGTGTTCGGACCTCAAGGGTTTTGCCGGAACCCGAAATCCGACATTTGGTGCACCAGGTAGGGGTGCGGTAAAGCTTTCCTTCCGCTGATCTGCATCCCATCGCTCCACCACATGCATGTCGGACGCGCGCCGAGCCCGCGCCAAGCGCCGGGCCGCCCTCGCCGCCCGTGTCGCTCAGACAGCCCCTGTCGGCGGGCCTCCCCATCGTTCTCCGTCTCCTGTTGCCAACGCCGCTACCAGCCCGGCGGCAAACGAGCAGCAGGCGCAGGCCGCGCTTCTCATGGCACGCGAGCTCCTACGTTACCGCCCGGTCGACGACCTCTACGATGATTGGTTGGACTGCATCGCCGAGCTCGCCAGCGTTGCTGGAGGCTCTCCTGCACCATCCCTCTTGCTGCCTCGCCCACCTCCAGTTGCGGGCGATGTAGCTCACAGAGCACCTTCACCTCCTCTGCATCAAGATGGCGCCCTCGAGCCGAGACATGCGGCTCATAGAGTGCCTCCGCCTCCTCCGCGTCAAGACGGCATCCTCGCCCCAAGACGTGCGGCCCCGCGGCGTGATCCACCGTGCCGTGTGCCCACGCACGAAGAAGGAAGCTGCCAAGAGGTTCCCCGGCCGCAAGAAAATGCTCCAGCGCTCCTGGCGGCATGACAAGACCGCGTGCCTCCTGTGGAGGTGGTGCGCGGGCATCAAGGGCAGGCTCCACCCCTACCGAGGGCCCCGGTGGCTACTGCAGGCTGCCGCACTCTTGTTCCCGAGCTGCGTAGCGTCGTCTAGCCAGGCAAGTTCAAGCCGGACCTGCCTCCGCGCTATGGATGCACCCCCGACCCCGCAGTGTTCCTGCAGCTTTACGAGCTGAGCATTGAGGCAGCCAACGGTGTCGAAAAGGTCATGGCGAATTGGTTTCCCATGGCCCTCAAGGACGGTGCCCGCTCGTGGCTCCTGAACCTGCCTCCAGGCTCGATCTCCTCCTGGGGTGAGATGCGTGACCGCTTCGTCGCCAACTTCCAGGGCACACGCAACGGACCTCCGGCCACGGGTGACCTGCGCCGCATCAAGCAACAGCCGGGAGAGACCCTGCGGAAGTACATCCAGCGCTTCAATAGTGTGCATCTCAAGATCCCCAAGGTGACGGACGAGGCCATCATCTCAGCGTTTTCCGATGGCATCAGCGACATCAAGATGAAGGAGGAGCTCGCCATCCATGAGGAGCTGTGCAGGACTTTGGAGCTGTTCAACATAGCAACCAAGTGTGCAAGAGCTGAGGAGGGGCGTCTCTCCCTCCTCGAGCTCCCTGCTGCAGATCCAGAGGAGGAGAAGGCCAAGGTCAAGGATGTGAAGCGCAAAGGAGTGGCCGTACTTGCGGCAGAGCCAGACACCAAGCGCAGCCGGGACCTCCCCGAGTCGTCCAAGGGCAGCCGTACGTTCTACGCCTTCCACAACATGCGCAGCCACAACACGAATGATTGTCAAGAGCTCAGGGCCATTCAAGATGGGCGCTTCGGTCGACGCCCCGAGTGCAACGACCGGGGCTATGGACGAGGAAGTGGATGGGGCGGAGGACGTTGGGATGACCGCGGGCCCTGCCAGGAGTGGCGCGACCAGCCTCGCGAGGACCGCTGGCAGGATCAGCCTCGCGAGGGCGCCTGGAGGGACCAACCTCGCGAGGACCGTCTTCAGGGCAATCCCGGTCTCCCTCCGCTGCCGCCACCACCAAGGAGGAACTACGACCACCAACAGGACGAAGGGGCTGGGGGCTTCCAGGAGCCGCGCGCCATCGCTTGCATCTTGGGTGGTGCTCAATCCCCGGCTTCCCAACGCATATTCAAGCAGTTCTCTCGCGAGGTGAATGCAGCCCTCCCCAAGCTTGAGGCCATGCACCTGCTCAGATGGTCCAAGTACGCCATCACCTTTAGCTCGACGGACCATCTCAAATGCGCGGCAACCGCCGGCATCCTCCCGATGCTTTGTTCACCTGTCATCAGCAATGTCCAAGTCACCAAGACCCTCATCAACGGCGGCGCAGGGCTCAGTGTCCTGTCCGTCGAGACGTTCGACAGCCTTCAAGTGTCGTACGATCAGCTTCATCCCACCAAGCCTTTCTCAGGAGTGACTGACGGCTCCACCACCCCGATAGGGCAAGTTCGTCTCCCTGTCAGCTTCGGTCAGCGCGACAAGTACCACACCGAGCTCGTCGACTTCGACGTCGCCCACATCCGCCAGCCGTACAATACCATCCTTGGGTACCTAGCGCTAGCCAAATCCATGGCAGTCACCCACCATGGCTACAACGTCCTCAAGATGCCGGGAAGCGGCAGAATCATCATAGTCCCCTACAAAGAAAGAGACACGGTGTGCTCCCTCGAGCGCGCCTTCCAAGCTATAGCAGTCAAAGACCCTGACAGTGCATGTGTGCAGTACCCTCCTGAGGCCAACCCCAAGAAGAAGAAGCAGCTACTCTGCACTGGGCCTCAGTGGAGTGGCGCCTCTAGCGGCGCCACCTCAGGATCAGCGTCCGCGCCTGGGGCGCCTCCCTCCCTCGCATAGGAAGGCGTGCCCTGTGCCCTCCCCGGGCAGGGCTCGGGGGCTCTCTTCTGGAGGGCCTCAGACCTGTCCAACATCACGAGGGAGGCGCTCGGGCACCATGTGGAGGCGTGTTTTGTGACACGTTTCCCTTAGGAGGGCACCAGGCGAGGAGCGCCCAACGCTCAGGAGTTCATCGTCAAGAACACTCAGGAGCTTCAGGAACCAAGGGCAATATGTGGCGACCACCGCCCACCTGGTGTAGCTCCTCACCCGGGCGAGGGTGGTGAGCTACGCGTCTGCATCGACATCCCAGGGCTCAACATGGCCGCATCTCAGGAGTGCTTCTGGCCTTCGCGTGCTGGTCGGTGTGAGAGTCCACCTCACAGCTACGTGCGCATGCCATTCGGCCTGCCGAGTGCAGCAGCTGCCTTCCAGTGCAATCTATGAAGCATCTTGGCGACCCAGGAAGCCAAGCATCACGCGGTCCTGGCGGATATGGAGATGGTCCTCAGGAGGCCACCTGAGCCCCCAGAGCCACCCGAGGCTCAGGGTCTCGATGGTTCGCGAGGAGCGACTTCTTCAGTGCGCGCCTTCAGCTACCCCAACACTCCTTCGACAACCAAACCAGGTGAAATTTTCCAAGTTCATTCAGCTGGGAGCTCCCCTCAGGCTGCATTATCCCCGGGTCGCATGGGCCTGTCCCTGTGGCATGTATCCACTTGCATCTTTAGTTTACCCTGCTGGGGGCGCCCCTCGGGCTGCACCTTCCCCAGGCCGCTTGGGTCCGATCCAGTGGCATGTATCGTTCTTGCATTTACCTAAGCTAGTTTGCTTTCCATGCATACGCTACTTATCGTCACTACCTGCTTGATTATTGCCCGCCACGGGAGCGTCTCATGCCGGCACGGCGCTTGTGCTCGGGCCCGTCCCTGCAACGCTGACAAATCTGAGCGGTCGAGCTCTGGCTTGCGGCACGCCCGCGCACGTCACCTCACCGGACCCTCAGTGCCTTCACCTCGTTGCAAAGCAACCAGTGGCAGACCGGCAATCATAGCGGCAATTTGTGTCCTTCCTCGCGCTAACTTGCAGGAACCTCCCGAGGACTACAGTGGGCGGTACCGTGGGCTCCCTCTTCTCCCATGCAATTCGCGTGCGCGTTAAAAGGGGGGCTCCTGAGCATCGCGACTCAGGAGCTCTTACTGGCTCTCCAGCCCTCACCCCCTGGCCTTGACCACGGCACCGCGACCTGGCATACCAGCGGGCGGCTGAGCTCGCTCGAGGGCTGGGACCTGAGGACGTAGAGCACATAGAAGAGCGTGGATAAGAGGGGGAGGCTCGCACGGACCTAACCTGGCTACACTACAGACATCGGCACACGTGTCTGGCACAACACGAGGAAGCAACTCCGAGCTACCAAGATAAGTCCCGCACCCGGGTCGGTCGAGCGCTACGACATAAGATTCTTGCCTTTCACTGCCCTGCTGCGGCAACGTCGCCTCCCTTTCCCATCCTTAGGTAGCTGCTTGCGCGCTAAAGGGGACCTCTTGAGCATCGCGCCTCAGGAGCTCTTACTGGACCTCGCGCCGCTCACCTCCTGGCCTTGACCATGACATCGCGACCTGGCATACCAGCGACGGCTGCAGCCTGCCTGGGGACCGGGACCTGTCGGTGTAGAGCACCAAGCTGCCACGGGGTTGGAAAGGGGAGACCGAGTTGAAGCAGGACATGCGTTCGCAAATTTTCATAATAAGGATAATATCAACAAAAGACATTACATACCCTTTACACGCCCCCACGGGGTCTGTCTTGATTCCTCGCAGGGAACAAAACAAGAAAGTTTCTAGAGGCCCTATCTACACGCGCCAAACACCGCCGACGCCATCATCAACATTGGACCTCCGGAGGCCGGCGCCAACCTCATCCAGATCAGCGACATCGGTGCCCGGATGCCGCGGCCTTGCTCCGAGCGCGGCGAGAGCTTGGGGGCACGTAGCTGTCATCGCTTGTCTTCAGAGTCTCGTCGAGCTCGGGAGAGTCGCTGGACCACCAGGAGCCACCGCTGTCGCTGGAGGAGATACTGGTGAGGCCAGCGGCATGCTCGGCGTTGGCCGCTGCGCCGTCCTGGCGACCCCCTTCAAGGCAGCACTCCAAGCAGAGGCCTTCCTCGTCGAAGACCTTGAAGAACAACATGGAGGCGCCGTCATACCCAAAGTGGACAGCGAGGGCGCCTTCCGCACGGTAGACTCAAGCGACCTCGCCCCAGCCGCGAGTCATGAAGATCCTCCCGAAGGAGACGGCTTCAACCTCCGCCCCAGTCGCCGGGGCGTCGCAGTTGGCGTGCTGCAGCCAAAGCTCGAGGGGGCCCCTCGGCGGCATCTCGGCGGCGAAGAACTGCGGGAAGCGAATCCAAGTGCGCGGAGGCATCGCCGCCCACAACACGAATTCGCGCGAGGAGTCCGCAGCGTGGGCACCTGGGGCGGCGGCGTGCGTCACCACGGCGCGGCGACCACGGCCATGGCGTGGACGGCGTCGTTTGCCGCTCCTCCCTCCGGAGCCCTCGGCTCGGGCGTACAAGGGCAGCGGATACCCGGGAGGTGGCCGCTCGCACCAGGGCCACGACACCTCCGGCCTCATGACTATGTCGCGACGATGGGACAACCTCTTCTTGGGCGGAAGTGGCTCGGGCTCATCGAGGGGGGGGGGTCTTTCCCTTCTTCACGGTTGAGAATCTCCGTATCGGTGCCATGGTCGATGCAGCAAGCGATGAAGCGACGAAGAAGAAGCAGCGGGAGAAGCGAAGGAAGAGATGGGTGACAGGGGCTCCGCCCCCTCTTCCTATTTATAGCCAAGGGGAGGCCAACCGTCGGCCTCCGATCTAAGGTAATAATGATATTTTTCTGCATGCAGCAAGGACTCGTCAAGTCGGGCAGTTACTGAGGCAGCATGGGGAAGCAGAGACGCCCATGATCAATCAACCGCCACACATCAACCGAGGCCGCATGCTGTTAGGACCCATGGCGCTCCGCACTTGCCCCTTGCCTTCGCCTCGAAGCCAAGCCCGAGCGCGCCTTGGGCCCGGTGGCTACTGTCGGCATCCTAGGAACAGGGATCCCCAGACTTGCCTGCCTGCGGCCCACGGCGTGGCTCCACCAGCGGCCCTTTACGGCCCATCTTCACCAGCAAGCACTCAAGACCCTCGCGAGGGGCCAAGCCTCGCGAGGCGGATGATGCAAGACCTCCTCGAGGACGGCCTCACCAGGCTGGCTCGCGAGGGGCGGAGAGATCAAGGCAAGGGGCACCTCGCGAGGTCCCCGTGACGTAAGCCATGATGACCAAGGCCAGGCAGGCACTAGGAGGGCGCCAGCACGCGAAGTGTCCTTGTTTCCTCTTTGGTGTTAAAGAGACAAGCGCAGGCGCGGAGTCCCGAGGCATAAAGCAAAGGTTTCCATATCGTTGCAACAAGACCAAGCCCAGCAGGACGGCATGACAGAGGTCAACGTGGAGTCCAGGACGACGTCACCACCGGAGCCTTTGGCAGGCGAAGACCATCTTTTGTCAGGATAGCTTGTACTAGCTGTCCCCCTTCAAACTGGCTGTTGTGGGATCCCTTCCCACCTAATATTTGGGAGAGGACCTGGGCCTCTATAAATAGGACTAGCCACCACCTTAGAAAGGGAGGATCCTCGACTGCACCAACTCACCAAGCATAAGAGCACCTCTCCTCAGGAGGTTGTTCTTCCCTTGTAACTATTCATCCTCAGCCCCAGAGGCAATCCACCACACCACACTGGAGTAGGGTATTACACCACATTGGTGGCCCGAACTAGTATAAATCTCATGTCCCTTGTTCTGCGGGTTCGACACGCTAAGACTTGAGATCGTGGTGAGGGCTAATGCTAGAGGGGGAGAGATCTTCATGCGCACCCCAGTGTTCGAACCTCAAGGGTTTTGCCGGAACCCGAAATCCGATATCTTGGACTCATCAGGAGGATTTAGACAGGAGCTGTGACGAGTTTGTCTTTGAGAGTGTTGAAAGCAACGTCGCACTCAGGAGTCCAGGAATACTTGACATGCTTCTGGAGGAGGTTGGAAAGAGGCTTCGCATTCTTTGAGAAATTCTCAACAAATCTTCGGCAATAACTTGCAAGCCCAAGGAAACTGCGGAGCTGCTTGACATTCTGAGGAGGCTCCCAATTGACAATTGCAGAAACCTTCTCCGAATTAACATCAATGCCCTTGGCGGAGATGATGTGACCAAGGTAAAGAACTTCATCAAGCCAAAACTCACATTTAGAGAACTTTGCATAGAATTGATACTCTCTAAGCTTGTCGAGCACCAATTGCAAATGCTTGGCATGATCCTTCTTATTCTTGTAGAACACCAAGATATCATCGAGATACACCAAGACGAATTCATTTGTGTAGGGGTTGAAGATGAAGTTCATCATTCGAGAGAAAGTTTGAGGGGCATTGACAAGGCCGAAAGACATGATAGTATATTCATAAGAACCAAAGCTTGTTCTGAATGTTGTCTTGGGGAGATCGTCTTCACGAATCTGAATCTGATGATAACCCATACGGAGGTCAAGCTTGGAGAACACCTTTGCACCTTTGAGTTGCTCGAATAGCTCATTGATGTTGGGAAGTGGGTACTTATTCTTGATTGTCTTCTTGTTTAATGGACGGTAATCGACGCAGAGTCGGTCCATGCCATCCTTCTTCTGGACAAAAAGAACACCACAACCCCACGGAGATGAACTCGGTCTGATCAAACCCAGACGCTCTTGTTCATTGAGCTGTTTCTTCAATTCTTTCAGGTCCTTTGGCCTAAGCTTGTATGGGCGCTTGCAAATGGGTTCTGTACCAGGCTCAAGATCGATAACGAACTCGACTGGCCGGTGAGGAGGCATACCCGGAAGCTCTTCTAGAAAGACATATTGGTACTCACAAACAACTGGAATATGAGAAATAGCGTCTAACTCGCCCTTCTCATTGAGAGAAAACAACTGAATGGTTTCATCACGAGTGGCATAGATGATCACATCCTCAGAAGAGTGTGTCAATTTAATTTCCCTGGCAGCACAATCAAGGAAGGCCTTGTGCTTAGAAAGCCAATCCATGCCAAGAATTAGATCAATATCAGAGTCGCCGAGAACAATTGGGGAAGCCATGAATTTATAGTTGCCCATCTTGATACCGACATTCAGAACCAACATGCTAGAGCTCAAACGCTTAGCCGAAGAAACAACTTGCAATGCTCTAGGTAATACCTCTGTGTCAAAATTGTGCTTCGATGCAAATGGATATGACATGATAGAATGCGATGCACCAGAATTAAATAAGACTTTTGCAGGAATATCATTAACTGGGAGATTACCCATGATCACTTATGAAGAATCCTCTGCTTGGGCTGAATTCATCATGTTCACCCTTGCAGACTTGGGATTATGCTTGACCACTGCATTGCTTTGAAGACCTCACAGGAGGAGGAGGCGGAAGGCGCCTTTGGTTGAAGCACTTGTTTGCATAGTGACCTTTCTGCTAACACTTGTTGCAAGTAACCTCTGAGAGCGGACGATGATAAGGAGGAGGAGGACCACCTGTCCTTGGAGGTTGAGTCTGAGACTTGCTCTGATAGCTTGGGTTGGGTGGGTGGGAAGATCCATGGCCACCTTTGTTCTTCTGCTGGTAGGGCTGATGAAACAGAGGAGGCGGAGGAAGCCAGAATGTCTGTTGCTTAGCTGCCACTTGAGAGGAAGACGAGTGAACTGCATCCCTGATTCTCTTCTTTGAAGCCTCACACTTGAGCTGAGCAGCTTCTTGCTTGAGGGCCATGTTATAGAACTGATCGAACTAAGTAGGCTCAACAAGAATGAGAGTTAACTACAGATCCTCTTTGAGGCCACCCTAGAAGTGATAGATCATGCTCTTTTCATCAGGGTCGTCTTGCCTTGCGAAGTGAGCAAGTTTCTGAAACTGGATGTTGTATTGATACACGGACATGCTTCCTTGCTGGAGATTGCGAAATTCCTCATGCTTACTCTACGACACTTGTTGGAATGTGGTGAGCTTTAAAGTCCCGGCATAAATCAGTCCAGGTAATCGATCCGCCCCCTCTGGAATCTTTGTATTGCTGATACCAATCAGCTGCTTGGTCCTTGAGCTCAAAAGAAGCGAAATTGACATAGTCCTCAGGCCTGACATTGCAACATTCAAAATGCTTGCTGATGTCCACGAGCCAATCATTGGCGTCCATGGCCTTGGCACAATTGCTGAAAGACTTTGGCTGATTTGCAAGGAACTGGTTGAGGGTAGCAAACTGAGGCTGATTGTTGAATTTCCCTTGACCTTGATTCCCTTGGTTGCCTTGAACTTGGTTGCGCTCTTGCAAGAGTTGCAAAAGCATCTGGGTATTGGCGTTGGTGGCTACCATGACAGCTTGCCATGCCTCCGGAGGCGGAGGAGGTGGCGGAGGTGGAGGGTTCGCCTGATCCCCATCACTGCGGTCCAGATTCAGACGTGTTGGAGGAGCTATCCTAAAGAGGGTGACATCCGTTAGAACCATGATAGAAAGATAGATAAGATGAATCAACGGATAGAAATTGCAACATATAGTCTTCACAATAAACATTCAAACAAAGATTGAACGAATGAATTCCAAAGTTAACATTACACGACCATTAAGGTGAGAAGCCACTTAGACAAAGGTTGATGAATGAAACAACAAGGTACGACTAGAACAAATAAATGGTAAGGATCACCCAATCACATACCAAATATCCGCTGGAAGAATAACTAAGAGTTACTTGAATTCCCACCTATAAACTCCCGAAACTTTCTGGTTATGCAATCTAGTGTTGGGGATACAGGGAGGCACAATATATATCACACAACTAACAAGCCCTACGCTCCAACTGTATCCATCCGTCAACACATAACCAAGAAAACTCCGGAAATTGTGTACCTCAACCTTCGAAAAGCATCCGTTATACGAGTTGTGGCAATACTCCTGAACTCCCTCCCCAGTACTAGGTGGCGTCGAGGTTATCTCACCACTAACTGCATAAAAGTGATTTTCATTGTCGGCGAACTCAGGTATTCCAGAACTGCAACGATAAAATTGTGATGACAAACCTCGGAGCTCAACTCCCCGGGACACTGCCACAACCCCTAAATTTCAGGAGGCACTAAGAACAATGTTCTCGTCACAAGAATATCATAACGATCCCAAGATGCCCGCGTGATCCTAATTTTTTTTAGTGAAAATGAGGAGAGGAAAGTCAAAACATCTACGCCAGGAGACCTCACCAGAGCGACGAAGGGGACTGAGGAGTAAAAAGAACCCTACTCTCCGATATATGTAATCCTAGGGCTCAAAACAGTTTTGTTCTAGACTCAACAATGTCTGCGATTCGATCAAGCAGGGGGCTCCTAAGTCGGGGATGGCTCTGATTACCAACTTGTAAGACCCAAGATGCGGCTATATCTCTCACGTGTCGAGGCATGACTTAGAGGCATAACCACATTTTGGTTTTGTCGCAAGAAGGGTCATCTTCACACAATCCCATGTAGTGAACAAGGATAAATAAATAGTCGGCTTACAATCACCACGTCACACAAAGATCAAAATAATTCATACATCATTCAGAGTACACACATAGTCTGACTACGGACGAATCCAAATGAAAAGAAGGCAACCCCAAATGCTAAATCCCGATCGTCCCAACTGGGCACCACTACTGATCATCCAGAAAGGAAACGTAGTAACGACCAAGGTCTTCGTCGAACTCCCACTTGAGTTTGGTGGCATCACCTGCACTGGTATTATCGGCAGCTATAACTTTTTTGGTAGTATCTGTGAGCCATACAGACTCAGCAATCTCAAAACCCACGAGATCAAGACTATTTAAGCTTATGGGTAGGATGTGGTTATAAGGTGGAGTTGCAGGAAGCGCTAAGAAAATATGGTGGCTAACGTATGAGTACAAGACTAAGACGAGAAACTACACAACGGTCGTAAACTTGAAATGATCAAGAAGTGATCCTGAACTACTTACGTTCATACATAACCCAACCGTGTTCACTTCCCGGACTCTGCCGAAAAGAGACCATCATGGTTACACACGCGGTTGATGTCTTTTAGTTAAGTCAAGTGTCAAGTTCTCTACAACTGGCTATTAACAAATTCCCATCTGCCACATAACCGCGGACACGACTCTCGAAAGTTTGAACCCTGCAGGGGTGTTCCAACTTAGCCCATCAAAAGCTCTCGCAATCAACGAAGGATATTCCTTCTCCCGGAAGAACCCGATCAGTCTCGGAATCCCGGTGACAAGACATTTCGACAATGGTAAAACAAGACCAGCAAGACCACCCGGATGTGCCGACAAATCCCGAAAGGAGTTGCACATATCTCGTTCTCAGGGGACACCGGATGGGACAAGCTACGAGTAAAACCAACCCTCGAGTTTCCCCAAGGTGGCCTCGCAGGCTGCCCGGTTCGGACCAACACTCAGAGCAGCACTGGCCTCGGGGGGTTGAATTAAGAAATCCTTGGGGTCCGAAAAGTCCCTAGGCAAGTTTTAGTTGTTATTAAGCAAATGGTAAAACCAAGGTTGGGCCTTGCTAGAGGAGTTTTATTCACAGCGAACTGTCAAGGGGGTCCCATAACCCCAATCACGCAAGGAACGCAAAGTCAAGGAACATAACACCGGTATGACGAGAACTGGGGTGGAAAGAGTGGAACAAAACACCAAGAAAAAGGGCAAGCCTTCCACCCTTTTCCAAGTATATAGATGCATTAATTAAATGAGTGATATTGTAATACCCAACATATCCATGTCCAACATGGAACAATCTGCACGGCACCTGCAACTAGCAACGCTATAAGAGGGGCTGAGCAAAAGCGGTAACATAGCCAAACAATAGTTTGCTAGGAAGGTGGGTTAGAGGCTTGACATGGCAATATGGGAGGCATGATAAGCAAGTGGTAGGTAGCGCAACATAGCGATAAAACGAACAACTAGCAAGCAAAGATAGAAGTGATATCGGGGGTAATGATCATCTTGCCTGCAAAGTTCTCAGGGATGTCGAAAGCTTGCTCCTCGTAAACGTACTCGACATGATCCTCGTTCACGAACTCGTCTCCCAGCTCTATCCAAGCAAGAACACAAGCAACAGAGCAACAATCAATCACGGTGCAATGCACATGCAACATGATGCAAGACATAACATGGGATACAAGATATGATGTGCAATGCATATGGGTACTCTGGAAGGAAAAATATGATCTTGGCATCAACTTGGCAAACCAAGCATGCCACTTGAAAGTTTGAGTGATTTTGGTCGAAATCGATATAAGGATCACCAGAAACGGATGGACGGTTTGCAAATGACGAGCAAAACAAGAATGATGCAAAATTGTGCTTAACAGCATCACAACACGTAAGATGCATCAAGAAACTATGCTACAACACTCCAACATAGCAACAAAGCACATGTAAGTAATGTACAAGTGAAGCTCTACAAATCATGAACACTGAGCTCCTGCTAGAACTCACTAGAACAAGCTTAAAACAGTATGGCAAAAATGCAAATGACAACAGTTTCACAGACTTTGTGAAAATACTAAACATGGCATAAACAACATCAGGTAGCAATGTTTAGAGCTAGCAAACAACATGCTATATGATTATATCATGGAAAAAAGAGCATGGCATGCTAGTACTAAAGGCAATGAACAAAACTCCCTTAATGAACTTTAGCCAAAGATGTACAGAAAATATGGTAGCATCAATGCAAACATGGCAAGTGATATGAACAGTTTCAGACTTGGTAGAAAAACATAGCATGGCAGAAACATATTCATGATAGCAACTTTGCAAGCTCATGCCACTCACCACAAAGCATTTCATGGCATCACAAGGTGACCAATAGTAAGAAGACACATTTATTAAGCTAAACATGGCAAGATCATAGTCATAGGGTGCATGGATCACTAGCAAAACACATGGCAAAAATGAACTTCATGTTAACAATCTGCCAGCAACAACATTTAGCAAAAGTAGAGCATGGTAATGATAAGCTACACTACTCCATAATTACAACCAGAGGCATGAATGGATAGAGCATAACCATATCTTCAAAACATCCTTACTAAACTTCATCAAAATATGCATAGACCTACTTGTGTTAACAAGTCAACATAACAACATAATGTAACAGGAAAATACTTAGTAGAAATACTAAGTGTCTAAAAACAGCAACATCATGTTACCTACTTTGCATGCTTGTGCTAGTCACCACATAGCTCTTAAAAATACTAGGCTTGCACCACTACAAAGATGGCATGAAGAGTCTCCTAAAACATGTAGACATGATGCTCAAAGGATGGATACACAAAATGCTATGAAAATGACAAACCAACTAGTTATGATGGATTCCAGCAGACAACATCATATAGCACTTTTGCAACGAAGATTAAGGCATCATTATGGACAGTAACATGCATGCAAATGATACTAGCTTGTAGAGCATCGCGAGATGAACATTTCGATATATCATATGCGTAAATAAGAGCTACGGGCACAGAGATATGGCATGATGAAGGGGCACACATAATGTCACATAAAAAGGGCTTAGAGAAGAAATCGACCTCTGGATCTAGGGTTCGTCCAGGCACGGAATTCGAGGCAGCGGCGCATCTCGCCGGAGCTGGCGTGGAGGTGGCCGGAGTTGGTCGGAGAAGCGCTAGCGAGGCGGATCCAGCCGTGGGCGCCAGGATCTGGCTGGAGCAGTGGCCGGCGACAAGTGGGCGGGCGGCGGCTTGGGCGACACACGCGGTGGGCACAGGTGGCGACCGGTGAGGCGGCGAGCGGCGGCGCAGGTGAGCCGGGCCGGGAGGGCTCCGCGCGGGCTCGCGGGTAGGCAGTGGAGGGGCGGCGTGGTGGACACATGTCAACACGCGATTGGTGTGGGGCATTGGAGCGGACGCGTCCGACGCCGTCCAGCCGTGTCCGGCGCGTGGAGGAAGGGGAGGTTAGGGTTAGATCGTGAATTTCAGGGGGAGATGCATATTTATAGGTAGGGGGAGCTAGGAGAGTCCAAATGAGGTGCGGTTTTTGCCCACACGATTGTGATCCAACGACGGAGAGCATGGAGGGGGTTTAGATGGGCTAGTGGGCTGTTGTGGAGGGGTGCTGGGCTGCAATGAGAGAGGGGTTTTTGCGATTACCCGGTTAACCGTTGGGGCATCAAACGACCTCCAAATGGAACAAAATTTGATAGGCAGCCTACCGGTGATGTACCAAGGCTACTCGACAAATCTCAGCCCATTGCAAGAACGTTTTTCTCCCGCTGACGAAATGAGATCTGAGAGGTGCAACCGGTGCATGTGGGAGTGTTGGATTCTGAAACGGACAACGAGGAAAAGGACCAGATACATGAGATGAACACGAATGCAAATGAGATGCACATGATGACATGAGATGAAATGCATGACATGAACACAATGCAAAAACGAGGATAAAACCCAACCACGAAGGATATAACATATCACATAGCCGGAAATGGCAAGAGTTGGAGTTACAATTATGGAATGTTACATCCGGTGCGTTACAACTCTCCACCACTACAGGTGGATCTCGACCCGAGATCTAGGACTGAAAGAACTCCGGATATTCGGAACGGAGGTGATCCTCGCGCTCCTATGTGGCTTCTCGGTCGGAATGGTGAGACCACTTAACTTTCAGGAATTTGATCGACTTGTTGCGAGTTTTGCGCTCGGTTTCTTCCAGAATGGCAACGGGATGCTGATGATAAGACAAATCTTCTTGGAGCTCAATCTCTTCGAAGTTTATAGTGCACTGAGGCGTCTTAAAGCACTTGCGAAGCTGTGACACATGAAACACATCATGCACATTAGCGAAGTTAGATGGAAGCTCGAGTTGATAGGCGAGGTCACCTCTTTTGCCAATGATCTTGAAAGGACCCATGTATCTAGGGGCAAGCTTCCCTTTGATACCGAAGTGTTGAGTGCCTTTCATTGGAGAGACGCGGATGTAGACATGGTCTCCGATCTCGAAAGCCAAGTCACGGTGCTTGCTATCATAGTAACTCTTTTGGCGCGATTGCGCGGCTTTGAGATTTTCACGAATGACTTTACACATTTCTTCAGCTTCTGTGATCAAGTCATTGCCAAGAAGTTGGAGTTCACCAGTCTCGGAACAATTGAGAGGAGTAGGGCACTTTCTGCCATATAGAATTTCGAATGGGGCCTTGCCTGAACTTTCTTGGAAGATGTTGTTGTAGGAGAACTCGGCATTAGGGAGACAATCTTCCCACTTCATACTGAAAGAGATGACATAAGCTCTGAGCATGTCTTCTAGGATTTGATTGACTTGCTCGACTTGGCCACTTGTTTGAGGATGGAAAGCCGTGCTGAAGCGAATGTTGGTGCCCATGGCCTTATGGAAGGAGTCCTAGAATTTGGAAGTGAAAATGCTTCCGCGGTCTCAAGAGATCAATTGCAAAATTCCGTGTAACGAGACAACTCTAGAAGTGTATAGCTCTGCAACTGAGCTGCCGTGATAGATTCTTTAATTGGAAGGAAATGAGCCACTTTTGTAAGATTGTCAATGACAATGAGGATAGCATCATTCCCCATGCTTGGACTTGGGAAAGCCAGTGACAAAGTCCATTTCGATATGATCAAACTTATATTCTAGAATAGCAATAGATTGGAGGAGACCAGCTGGTCATTGGTGTTTTGCTTTCACCCTTCGACAGACATCACATTCATTCACGAATTGAGCAATTTCTCGCTTCATTCGAGTCCACCAAAACGATTGCTTGAGGTCATAGTACATCTTCGAGCTGCCTGGATGAATGGAAATAAGAGAATTGTGCGCTTCGTTCATTATGACCTTCCTTAGATCACCTTTAGGAACCACAACCCGGTCCTCGAAGAATAAGGTGTCCTTGTCATCAATGCGATAGCACTTGTATTTGGATAAGCCCTTGGCAATACCGTGTTTCACCTTCTTCACCATGGTATCAGGGAGTTGTGCCTCCCGAATTTGGTCTTCTAAATTTGGAGTGACTTGAAGGTTGGCAAGAAAACCTCGAGGAACAACTTGGAGGTTGAGCTTGCGAAAAGCTTCACAAATATCCGGTTGGAATGGCTTGAGAATTAAGCTGTTGCAATAAGCCTTTCTACTCAAAGCATTTGCAATCACATTCGCCTTGCCTGGAGTGTATTCAATACTTGGATTGTACTCTTGAATTATTTCGACCCAACGAGTTTGCCTGAGGTTGAGGTTTGGTTGAGTGAAGATATATTTGAGGCTCTTGTGATCGGTGAAAATGTCCACTTGCCTTCCCAACAAGAGATGTCTCCATGTTATTAATGCATGGACAACTGCCGCCAACTCAAGATCGTGAGTGGGGTAGTTCCTTTCATTTGGCTTCTACTAATGAGTGGTATAGGCCATAAATTTCTTCTCTTGCATTAACATGGCACCGAGACCTTGCAATGAGGCATCACAGAAAACTTCGAATGGCTTGGACTCATCAAGAGGAGTTAAGATAGGAGCTGTGATGAGTTTCTCTTTGAGAGTGTTGAAAGCAGTGTCACACTCAGGAGTCCAGGCTTCACAATCTTTGAGAAATTCTCAAAAAATCTTCGAAAATAGCTTGCAAGCCCAAGGAAACTGCAAAGCCGCTTGACATTCCGAGGAGTCTCCCAATTAACAATTATAGATACCTTCTCCGGATTAACAGCAATGCCCTTGGCAGAGATGATGTGACCAAGGTAAAGAACTTCATCAAGCTAAAACTCAGATTTAGAGAACTTTGCGTAGAATTGATACTCTCTGAGCTTGTAGAGCACCAATCACAAATGCTTGGCATGATCCTTCTTATTCTTGGAGAACACCAAGATATCATCGAGATACACCAGGATGAATTCATTTGTGTAGGGGTTGAAGATGAAGTTCATCATTCGAGAGAAATTTGGAGGGGCATTGACAAGGTCAGAAGACATGACCGTATATTCATAAGAACCAAAGCTTGTTCTGAATGTTGTCTTGGGGATATGTTCTTCATGAATGCGAATCTGATGATAACCCACACAAAGGTCAAGCTTGGAGAACACCTTTGCACCTTTGAGTTGCTCGAATAGCTCATTGATGTTGGGAAGTGGGTACTTATTCTTGATTGTCTTCTTGTTCAATGGACGGTAATCGATGCAGAGTCGGTCCATGGCATCCTTCTTCTGGACAAAAAGAACACCACAACCCCACGGAGATGAACTCGGGCTGATCAAACCCAGACGCTCTTGTTCGTCAAGCTATTTCTTCAATTCTTTCAGCTCCTTTGGCCCAAGCTTGTATGGGCGCTTGCAAACTGATTCTGTACCGGGCTCAAGATCGATAATGAACTCGATTGGCCGGTGAGGAGGCATACTTGGAAGCTCTTTTGGAAAGACATCTTGGTACTCACAAAGAACTGGAATCTGAGAAATAGCTTCTAACCCACCCTTCTCATTGAGAGAAAACAACCGAATGGTTTCATCACAAGTGGCATAGATGATCACATCCTCAGAAGAGTGTGTCAATTTAATTTCCCTGGCAGCACAATTAAGGAACGCCTTGTGCTTAGAAAGCCAATCCATGCCAAGAATTAGATCAATATCAAAGTCGCCAAGAACAATTGGGGAAGCCAGGAATTTATAGTTGCCCATCTTGATACCGACATTCGGAACCAACATGCTAGTGCTCAACCGTGAATTTTGGGGGGAGAGGCATATTTATAGGTAGGGGGAGCGAGGAGAGTCCAAATGAGGTGCGGTTTTCTCCCACACAATCGTGATCCAACGACGGAGAGCATGGAGGGGGTTTAGATGGGCTAGTGGGCCGTTATGGAGGGGTGCTGGGCTGCAATGAGAGAGGGGTTTTTGCGGTTACCCAGTTAACCGTTGGGGCATCAAACGACCTCCAAATGGAACGAAATTTGACGGGCGGCCTGCCGGTGATGTACCAAGGCCACTCAAAAAATCTCGGCCCATTGCGAGAAATTTTTTATCCCGGTCACGAAAGGAGATCTGAGAGGTGCAACGGGTGCATGTGGGAGTGTCGGATTCCGAAACAGACAACGGGGAAAATGACCGGATGCATGAGACGAACATGAATGCAAATGAGATGCACATGATGACATGAGATGAAATGCATGACATGAACACAATGCAAAAACGAGGATAAAACCCAACCACGAAGGATATAACATATCACATAGCTGGAAATGGCAAGAGTTGGAGTTACAATTATGGAATGTTACATCCGGGGCATTACACGTTAGCTTAACGCGGTTGATGTAGTCAAATGTCTTCTCGATTCAACCCATCAAGCACTGAACATACGTCACCTCTGAGTTTTGCACACGTTCAGCTCGATGACGTCCCTTGAACTCTTGATCCAGCAAAGTGTCAAGGGAGAGTTTCATCAGCACGATGGCATGGTGACGGTGATGTGATCCGCGCAGGGCTTCGCCTAAGCACTACGACAATATGACCGGGGGTGTAAACGGTGGAGGGGGCACCGCATACGGCTAAGAAACAATTGGTCTACTTAGAGGTGCCCCTTGCCCCCGTATGTAAAGGAGGGACAGGGGAGGAGGCCGGCGTCGAGCGCGCCAAGTGGGACGAGTCCCACTTGGACCCCTAGTCCAATTCGCCCTCTTTCCTTTTTACCGGAAGGGGAAAGGTGGAAGGAGTAGGAGGAGGAGAAGGAAAGGGGGTCTGCGCCCCCTCCCCTTGTCCAATTCGGACTCCCCATGGGGGGGGCGCCACCCCTTGTGGGCTGCCTCCCCTCCCCTCTATGGCCCATATGGCCCATATCTTCCCCCCGGTACCCTGACAAAAACTCAAAACTCTTCGGAACCATTCCGGTGTCCGAATACTATTGTCCAATATATCAATCTTTACCTCTCGACCATTTAGAGATTCCTCGTCATGTCTGTGATCTCATTCGGGACTCCGAACAATCTTCGGTCACCAAAACACATAACTCATAGTACAAATCGTCATCGAGCGTTAAGAGTGCGAACTCTACGGGTTCGAGAACTATGTAGACATGACTGAGACACATCTCTAATCAATAACCAACAACAGAACCTGGATGCTCATATTGGTTCCTACATATTCTACGAAGATCTTTATCGGTCAAACCGCAATGACAACATACGTCATTCCCTTTCTCATCTGTATGTTACTTGCTCGAGATTCGATCATCGATATCTTCATACCTAGTCCAATCTTGATACTGGCAAGTCTCTTTACTCATTCCGTGATGCATCATCCCATAACTAACTCATTAGTCACATTGCTTGCAAGGCTTATCATGATGTGCATTACCAAGAGGGCCCAAAGATACCTCTCCGATACTCGAAGTGACAAATCCTAATCTCGATCTATGCCAACCCAACAAACACTTTCAGAGATACCTGTAGAGCATCTTTACAATCATCCAGTTACGTTGTGATGTTTGATAGCATAGAAGGCATTCCTCTGGTATTCAGAAGTTGCATAATCTCATAGTCAAAGGAATATGTATAAGTCATGAAGAAAGCAATAGCAATAAAACTTAACGATCATTATGCTAAGATAACGAATGGGTCTTGTCCATCACATCATTCTCCTAATGATGTAATCCGATTTATCAAATGACAACACATGTCTATGGTCAGGAAACTTAACCATCTTTGATTAACGAGCTAGTCAAGTTGATGCATACTAGGGACACTCTGTTTTGTCTATGTATTCACACATGTATCAAGTTTCCAGTTAATACAATTCTAGAATAAATAATAAACATTTATCATGATATAAGGAAATATAGAAAACAACTTTATTATTGCCTCTAGGGCATATTTCCTTCACCATAGGGTTGTGTTTAATTATTGTATGACATGCATGTCAATCATTAAGCGTTATGTAATAATGCTTTACTTTATCGCTAAGCGGTAGCAATAGTAGTAGAAGCATGTTGGCATGACAACCCCGATGGCGACACGATGATGGAGATCATGGTGTCATGCCGATGACGATGGAGATCATGCCGGTGCTTTGGAGAGGGACATCAAAAGTACGAGTTGATGGCCATATCATGTCACTTATGATTTGCATGTGATGGTAATCCTTTTATGCATCTTATCTTTCTTAGGATGACGGTCGCATTATAAGGTTACCCCTCACTAAAATTTCAAGATAAAATTGTGTCCCCAAGTGTGCACAGTTGCGAAAGTTCGTCGCTTTGAAGCACCACATGATGATCGGGTGTGATAGACTCTACGTTCACATACAATGGGCGCAAGCCAGTGTTGCACATGCGGAACACTTGGGTTAAACTTGATGAGCCTAGCATGTACAGACATGGCCTCGGATCACAAGAGCCCTAAAGGTTGAACATGAGTCATATAGTAGATATGATCAACATGGAGATGTTCACCATTGAAACCACCTCATCTCACGTGATGATCGGACTTGGGTTGGTGGATCATGTTGCACTCAAACAACTGGAGGGATGTTGATCTAAGTGGGAGTTCTTAGGTAATATGATTAACTGAACTCATTATCATGAACAATAGTCTAAGTTGTCTTTGCAAATTATGTTGTAGATCAATAGCTCGCGCTAGCTTCCTGTTTTAACACGTTCCTAGAGAAAGATTAAGTTGAAAGATGTTGTAAGCAATTATGCAGACTAGGGCTGTAGTCTGAGGATTGTCCTCACTGCTGCACATAAAGCTTATGTCCTTTGATGCACCGCTCGGTGTGCCAACCCCTCTAGCGTCGTATGTGGATGTTGTGAATATCTGGCAGACATGTTCTGATGACTGATACATCTCCGTCGTATTTATAATTTTTGATTGTTCCATGCCAATATTATACAACTTTCATATACTTTTGGAAACTTTTTATACTACTTTTGGGACTAACATATTGATCCAGTGCCCAATGCCAGTTCCTGTTTGTTGCATGTTTTTTGTTTCGCAGAAAATCCATATCAAACGGAGTCCAAATGGGATAAAAACTTACGGAGATTTTTTTGGAATATATTTGATTTTAGGGAAGAAGAATCAACGCAAGACAATGCCCGAGGGGGCCACGAGGCAGGGGCGCGCGCCCCAGGGGGTGGGCGCGCCCCTGACCCTCGTGGCCACCCGTAAGGAAGTTGGTGCCCTTCTTTCGCCCCGAGAAAGCCAATATCCAGATACAAATCGTGTTAAAATTTCAGCCCAATCAGAGTTACGGATCTCCGGGAATATAAGAAACGGTGAAAGGCCAGAATCTGGAACGCAGAAACAGAGAGAGACAGAGAGACAGATCCAATCTCATAGGGCTCTCGCCCCTCCGCCGCCATGGAGGCCAAGGACCAGAGGGGAAACCCTTCTCCCGTCTAGGGAGAAGGTCAAGGAAGAAGAAGAAGAAGAATAAGAAGAAGAAGGGGGCTCTCTCCCCGTCTCTTCCGGTGGCGCCGGAATTTTTTTGGTGATCGTCGTCACCGAGATCTACACCAACACCTCTGTCATCTTCACCAACATCTTCATCACCTTCCCCCATCTATCTACAGTGGTCCACTCTCCCGCAACTCGCTGTACCCTCTACTTGAACATGGTGCTTTATGCTTCATATTATTATCCAATGATGTGTTGCCATCCTATGATGTCTGAGTAGATTTTCGCTGTCTTATCGGTAATTGGTGAATTGCTATGATTGGTTTAATTTGCTTGTGGTTATGTTGATGTCCTTTGGTGCCCATAATATGAGCACGCGCATGGATCACACCATAGGGTTAGTTGTATGTTGATAGGACTATGTATTGGAGGGCAAGAGTGACAGAAGCTTCAACCTAGCATAGAAATTGATGCATACATGATTGAAGGGGGACCAATATATCTTAATGCTATGGTTGGGTTTTACCTTAATGAACGTTAGTAGTTGCGGATGCTTGCTAATAGTTCCAATCATGAGTGCATAGAATTCCAAGTCAGGGATGACATGCTAGTTGTGGCCTCTCCCACATAAAACTTCCTATCGGTCTAGTAAAGTAGTCAATTGCTTAGGGACAATTTCGCAACTACTACCACCACTTTTCCACACTCGCTATACTAACTTCATTGCTTCTTTACCTAAAACAGCCCCTAGTTTTTAGTTACGTGCTCTTTATATTCTTGCAAACCTATCCCGTTACACCTACGAAGTACTTCTAGTTTTATACTTGTTCTAGGTAAAGCGAACATTAAGCGTGCGTAGAGTTGTATCGGTGGTCGATAGAACTTGAGGGAATATTTGTTCTACCTTTTTCTCCTCGTTGGGTTCGACACTCTTACTTATCGAAAGAGGCTACAATTGATCCCCTATACTTGTGGGTTATCAAGATCTTTTTCTGACGCTGTTGCCGGTAGTTATAGTGTGGGGTGAATATTCTCGTGTGTGCTTGTTTGCTTTATCACTAAGTAATTTTTTCTATTCTAAGTTGTTCTCTATCTTTAGTTATGGAGATGGAACACGAAATACCAAAAAAATTATGTTTACTTGCTACTCATGGAGATGGGGAACCTCCTAAAACCCTCGATGCTCATTATGTCAAAGATATTGTCCACTATTTTAATAATCCTGAGAAAACCCCATTCAATTATGTAATGGAAGACACGCTGGATCAACGTGACTCCTTTAGGGATTATCGCTTGACTCAAAAAGGAAAATTATTATGGGATCAAATTTATATGTTGCATTGGTATGTTCGGCAAGTATGCTTGAGATATGATTATACTTGTTGCTCTAGGATGAAGGCTCCACACCTTCCCTTTTCATGTGAATTTAATGATAATGAAACCTTAGCTTCTTATGTTAGTGGTATATATGATTACTATGATGTGGAACGAATAGAAGAATTTGTTGCTTTTAAGGTGCTTGTGAAATTGAATCTTTGTTTAAAGAGTTTGAAGATTTTGATGATTCAGTTTATAGACCTGAAAATTTAGCTATCCTTAAATATTGGTATGAGAATTATAAATAAAATTATGATATTGATGAATTTATTGAGAAAGTCTCCGTTGTCCAAGAAGAGACTAATATTTTGCAGGTGTCTATTGTGACGCCCCAAGACCGACGCTTCAGATGCCTTCCATGTTTTCCGAGTTTCGTCGGGTGATTTGTTTTGTCTGTTGCATTCATCTTTGCATCATGTGCATTGCATCATGCCATCATGCCATTTCACTTTTTTAAAACTCAACTAAATAAAATGCATAGATCTTTGATCTATTTAAATTGAGGGATATTCACTATGGTGATTTCTCTTTAAAATATATTCTCCCAATATTTTAGGGAGCTATTATTAAATATTCCATTGATGTGGAATCAACCATAACACACTTGCAAAATAATTCCCATGCCTATTCCACTTCAAGTTTCACCTTCAAACCTTGGCAACAATTCTTTATCTCTTTTATCAAGGCTCCACATATTTTCTCAACATTTTTGGGCACTTCTAAATCCCAATCCTAGTTCAAACCCATTTGAGTTAAATTCGAATGAGTTTGAATTCAACTTCATCTGCGTGCCCACTTCTATTTTTCCTGAATCAGGCTCATTTTTATGAGTCCGGGAAAATCACCCGCTTGCGCAAATTCTTGTCCTATCTCTTCTCCTTTTTATTATTTTTTTTTCCTTTTCTTCTGTTTTTAGTAGAAGAAGAGAAAAAGGAGAGAGAAGCCCAGCCCAGGCCGGCCTCCCTAGGCCCACCAAACCCCCATGGCACTTGGACCATCCTCGCAGCCCAAGGCCAAGGCCCAGCCGGCCCTGCCTAACTAACCCTAGGCCGACTCCCCTCCACTCGATCTCTCCCTCACCCTCTCCCCTCGCGCCACCAGACCCAGCGCCCCATCTCCCTCGTCTCCCACTTCACGCACCAGAGAGGAGCTCGTCCGATGCCGCCCTGCTCCCGGTCTTCCTTGCCGGCCTCTCCTCTCCTGCACCTTGTTCCCGGCGCCAGCAAGCCCGCGACGCCGCTGCCGAGCTCCATCAGGACCACGGCAGCCTCTCCTCCTTCCTCGCCGTGCCCCTGCCCCCGGCCGCCACCAGCGAGAAGCTCCCCTCCTTCGTCCATGGCCTCCACCGCAAGACCAACTGTGGTCATGGCGTCGTCCCCTCGGCCCGCGCGACGGCCCTGCAGCCGCTTCCTCCACTCGGCCTCAACCACCGGAGTCACGTTGCCTCCCCGCCATGGCGCCCACACCGCCGACCCTGCAGGTCATTGCCTCGCACCATCTCCGTCTTTGCTGCGCCTCCTCCCTCGCCCTGGAGGTCGCAGGGAGCTCAAGCCCCGTCGTCGGTCGCCCGCGACCTCCTCCTCCTGGATCTGCTCTGCGTCGTCGTGTTCCCATCAAGCCGCCGCCGGCCTTCTTCTCCTTCCACTGACGCCGTTTTGCCAAGGCCCGACAAGATCACGGGTGGTTCCAGTTCCCTTGCATCTCCTCGCGTCGGACCTGGCCTCCACCACCTCGCCCTCATCCGCCTCGTCCCCTTTCCAGCAAACTTGTCGCCGCTGTCGGTGTGAAAACCGGCGGATCTCGGGTAGGGGTCCCGAACTATGCATCTAGGATCGATGGTAACAGGAGATGGGGGACACGATGTTTACCCAGGTTCGGGCCCTCTCTATGGAGGTAATGCCCTACTTCCTGCTTGATTGATCTTGATGAATATGAGTATTACAAGAGTTGATCTACCACGAGATCGTAATGGCTAAACCCTAGAAGTCTAGCCTATGTGGGTAAGGTAATGAGTATATGTGTTGTCCTTTCCGGACTATCCCCTTTGGTTTATATAGACACCGAGGGGATCTAGGGTTTACATGGAGTCGGTTAGATAAGAAGGAATCTTCGGTCGCCAAGCTTGCCTTCCATGCCAAGTAGAGTCCAATCCAGACACGGTGCAGTCTTCGGCCTTCATGTATTCACAGCCCATCAGTCCGGCCCATGGATAACAGGCCGGACACTAGAGGACCCCTTAGTCCAGGATTCCCTCAGTAGCCCCCGAAATAGTCTTCAATAGCGAGGTGCTCGGCACATATATTGTCTTCGGCATTGCAAGGTGGGTCCCCCTTCAATAATCTCCAAGTAATGTATTCGGCCATTGATCCAATGTCGCCTCCTTGGCTTCTGCGCGTTGAATAATCTTTATCCTCCACGTGTCGAGTGAATGTGAAAAGTCAGGGTATTTTTTTGAAATAACACCCCATCCATGCGAGGAAGAGCGCCTACTTAAAGAGATTGGATCCCAGATCCATTCAGCGCTACACAGAAGAAATCCCCAGAGACTACTTAGGAGAAAACATTCCAGCATGGCTAGTGCTCCTAGCTCCTCCGCTCGTCCCGGCCCAGAGAAAGGCGAGTGGGAGAGGTGTTCCGTGTCTCATAGCCAATTGACGAAGTTGCAAACGTAGGGATTCCTTCCCCACGCAGATCTAGTCCCTGTTCGAACGGGGCTAGCTTTCTTCAATGAGGGGACTCAAGCAGAGGACTTCCCCAATCCATCTGGGGGAGAGCGAGTG
Source organism: Triticum urartu (assembly GCF_003073215.2). Taxonomy (NCBI): domain Eukaryota; kingdom Viridiplantae; phylum Streptophyta; class Magnoliopsida; order Poales; family Poaceae; genus Triticum; species Triticum urartu. The sequence goes on from NC_053023.1 coordinate 309,848,207, forward strand.
TGTTTGTCCCCTACCTGCTAAGAGGCATTGGATTTCCAATCCATCCGTTCCTCCGAGGGCTTCTGGAATACTACGGCCTCCAGTTGCACAACTTCACTCCAGCCTCTATTCTGCACATTGCGGGTTACGTCGCTTTATGCGAACTTTTCCTGGGCGTCGAGGCTCATTTTCGAATTGTGGAGGAAGCTATTCTGTCTCGTCCCGCGCAATCACGAAGGGTCAATATTTGAAGTGGGCGGAGCCGAAGTATGGTGCGTCGCCGATACAGGATATCCATCCGGCACACCAAGGAAGGCACCAGATGAATGGCCATCTGAATGGTTTTATATAGAGGATGTTGCGCTTCCCGACCCGATTCAAAAGGGTCTTCCTGAATTTGCGTGTGTCCCGCTGCAGAAACGGCACAGTTGGCGCCCCCGGAGTCTTGAAGAGGAAGATGGCGCGGAGGTTCGTCAGCTGATGAGCAGGATAAAAGAGCTCACTCAGTCCGGACTCACAGTAATCGAGGTTATGGCGATTTCCATAGCGCGAGGGGTTCAACCGCTCCAATACAGAGGGCTTCCAATGTGGCACTACAATGGGGAAGATGACGCCTCTCGCTGCGGCCGGAAAGGTCCGGATACCCCTGCCGCTTTGGCTAAGATATTAGCCGAACTGTTCAAAGGGGAGGAAAAGGAATTTCTCCACATCAAATTTAGAGACAGGTACTCTATGTATAACCCTCCCAGCTGGGTAAGGCCCGACCCCTCTGTTTTTACTTCTTCCCTCTCCGAATTGCCTTTGATAAGCTTCTAGCTTGTTTGCTTATGAAAGCACGGGCGAAAGGGCACCGAGGGATTTTATAGTCCTGCCCCACAGCCGGAGGACCACAACCGGGAGCTCGATCCCGGGTTCAAAGAGGATCTGGATATATTTGTGGTGCTTGCGGAGGGGGTGTTTTACCAGGCGAGCTACGATGGCATAGAAGTGGCCATCGTCGCCGACTACCCCGGTCTTCTTCCAGCCTCACACGTAAGTCATCCGAACACACCTTATTCAAAAGAGATCTCTCCTTCCTTCTTACCCACTGCACTATCTTGTGCTCAAAAAGGGGAAGGGTTCCGCACGCCGTACTACTCCAAGGGTACCTCCGAAGAGGGCGTCCCCCACTCCGGGCGAACCTTCCAAGAGGAAAGCAAACGAAGATACGGCCGTGCCCTCATCGAAGAGGTATGAATTCGCCAACCTGCACCTGAGCAGTCACGTCCAACCGTGACCTGCCTGTTATCCATGTGTCAGGAGAAAGACGCGCCGGACCATATCCGGAGGTTCGGGCGGCCGTACATCCCACAGCCAGGATTCAAATCCTGCCATGAAGACGGGGCTGATGTAGAGGCGAAGCCGGACTGTCCTTCGGCCGAGGACTCGGATGATGTATCCGTCACCAACTCGGAAGTGGAGAGTGCGATGAATCATCGGCGCCGTCGGGCCATTTTACAAGACCCCGACTTTTCAGAAGAGTTGTTTAACTCCTTCAACTCGGCCAATGCAAACATCCGAGCTGCTCGAGATGGGATTAACAGGGCCACAAAGCAACATTTGAAAGATGTGCAGGTAAATTTATTTTGTCTGACTATGATAACCATATGCCAATAGCCCCCGAGACTTAAAGGAGTTGAAACAACTGATTTAAGGATCAATGTATGACCAGGTGCTTACGGAGAAGAACACCCATCTAGCTCAGGAGCTGGAAAAATGTCAGCGCCGGCTGCTTGCTACCAATGCCAAACTGGAGAAATACAAGGCATCTCCCAGTAATGTTTCCTTCTATCGAAAATCCGCAATGATACACCGATAGTGCGGATCTAGGTGCTAATATTTGTGTTTGGCCGTTAGACCAAGTACAAGAGCAGTTGGACGCCGCTCGAAGCGAAGAACGCGGAGCCAAAAAGCTACTAGCAGCGGGCGAGCGTGTATTGACAAAAGTCGTTCAAGAGAAAAACAAACTCCAGGACTCGAACTCCAAACTGGGCGAAGAACTTAAAGATGTGCGAGCTCAGCTGACTCTGTGAAGGAGAACAAGAAGCTGCGAGGCGGCATATTCAGTATGTGGCCACTATTGTTTTATAACAGTTTTGGAGGTAACGATAGGTGATATAGCTGTAATTGCAGGTGTTTTGACAAACCGCCCCGAAGAGGAGGTGTCCGGATCATCAAGTGATCTTCTGCAAGGGCTGTCGCAGTTGCACGAGAAAGCTCGGCAGGCGATGCAGAGTGTAGCCAAGGCCTTATGGCCATCCGACCCCCCTCTAGGAAGCATGGAGAAGCTGGTAGAGCTGTTCAAGGGAGTGCGGCGGCGTATCCGGCTGTGGAAGATATCGACATGTCGAGAGGGTGCGTGAGAGGCTTGGGCCATGGTGAAGACGTGATATACCAAGCTAGATCCTAATCACATGGCTCGTGTCGGACCGCTAGGGTCGAATGGGGAGGAAATTCCCGTTAGTTTAGTATATGACCAAGTAGAGGTGGCCGCCAAATATTCCCAACAAGATTGTAAGTTAGACTACCTGTTGGAAGGTGTAGAGGAGGAGGTTTTTGAGTCCAAGTGACTGCGTACTTTCCTCATCTAGCTGAATTGTATATCATTTGTCATGGCAGACCTTTTCGCTTCAACCTCCCGTCCTGAAGGTGCGGAGTGTTTCCGAATACCGTCGCAGCCGAATAGGCCGGGGTATGCCTGGAAAACTAGGCGTAGGGGTCATAGTTGCTTGAGCAGACAAGTTGTATCCGGCTAGCTATGTTATATTACATTCATATCGTAAGAAACATCTTCCAGAGAAAATAGTTCCGCTAAGGGTTCCTTTCCCTGGGTGTACATGCATTTAATGCGCATGTCCAAATTGTGATGTGAGCACCACGGTTTGTTTAACTTCTGGGGGTGCACAATGGAGTGAGTTTTAAAAAACATCTTTAATTCACCGACCGAATATTCCCTTAAGAACGCTAGCTTTTGGCTTCACCCAGTCTGAGGTACACATCCGGATGACCCGGCAGTAACAATCGTAGAGGTGCTCCCTTTATGCCCTAGCCGAACTAACAGGAACATAGGGCATAAGCATGGGAGCCATGCAACCCAGCTTGGCCAAAACTTAACTCATATCGATGCATATAATGGCAAAGAAAAGGTACATATGGAAAAACTCATATGTGAGGAGCTTGATGCTCAAGGAATGACAAGAACTTCTATCCGAGAAGCCCCCAGGTAGAAGTGGCATACATATTTAAAGATGTATGTGCCGATGGTGTGCAGTCTAGCTGCACCGAAGCTTTAAAGCGAGAAAGAAGAAAGTAATCGGAAAAGAGAGAACAAATAATGCAAACTACAGGGGAGGAGGAGACAAACAAGGGGTTTAGCGCTAGGTGTAGAATCTCCGGAGTCTGGCCGCGTTCCAGGGGTTCGACTCGAGGCGATTGTCTAAAGCATCGTGAAGATGGTACGCTCCTCCGGTGAGAACTTCGTCAATTATGAAGGGACCCTCCCATTTGGGCTTGAGTTTGTCCTTTTTCTTCTCCGGGAGCCGTAGAATGAGTTCGCCGACGTTGTAAGTCTCGGCCCGTACTTCTCTGCTTTGATATCTTCGAGCCTGCTGTTGGTAAACTGCTGAATGGGTTTTTGTGACATCGCGTTCCTCCTCCAGGGCATCTAGGCTGTCCTGCCGATCGAGCTCAGCTTCTCTCTCTCTCTTCATACATACGCACTCTAGGTGAGTCGTGAATAATATCGCAGGGCAATACGGCCTCTGCACCATAAACCATGAAGAAAGGTGTGTACCCGGCAGTACGGTTGGGCGTGGTCCGCAGCCCCCAGAATACGAAGTCAAGCTCCTCAACCCAGTGCTTGTCTGATTCTTTCAAAGACCGCACTAGTCTGGGCTTGATGCCGCTCATAATAAGACCGTTGGCGCGTTCGACTAGACCGTTGGTTTGTGGGTGGTAGACGGAGGCGTAATCTAGTTTAATACCCAGATTAGTACACCAGGTTTTTACCTCGTCGGCTGTGAAATTGGAGCCGTTGTCAGTGATGATGCTGTGTGGGACACCATAACGGTGCACAACATCGGATATGAAGTCTATCACCGGGCCGGACTTAGCCATTTTGACCGGTTTAGCCTCTATCCACTTAGTGAATTTGTCCACCAGAACCAGCATATATTTTTTCTTATGGCTTCCCCCTTTAAGGGGTCCAACCATGTCGAGTCTCCAGACCGCAAAAGGCCAAGTGATGGGGATTGTTTGTAGGGCAGTGGGGGGCATATGGCTTTGGTTGGCAAAGAGTTGGTATCCGACGCAACGTTGGACAAGGTCCTGTGCATCTGCTCGGGCCGTTGGCCAATAAAACCATGTACGGAAGGCCTTGCTAACATGGGCCCGAGCTGCGGCGTGGTGACCGCCGAGTTCGACATTAATTTCAGCCAAGAGCTGCCGCCCCTCTTCCTTGGATATACATCGTTGAAGGACTCCGGTGGCGCTTTTCTTGTAGAGCTCTCCATCATGAACCTTGTAGGCCTTTGAGCGCCGGACAATGCAGCGGGCCTCATTCCGGTCCTCAAGAAGCTCCTTCCTATTAAGATAGGCCAGGAAGGGTTCGGTCCATGGGGCAATGACTGCCATGGTGAGATGCGCCGACGGTGTTATGTCGGTGTTTCCGGGATCTGGGGTTATGTTTCGGTCCGGACTAGTATTGCCGTTTTCCCCCTGCCACACCACGGATGGCTTAAAGAGCCATTCCAGGAAGATATTAGGTGGGACGGGGTCGCGTTTAGCGCCAATATGAGCAAGAACATCCGCTGCTTGATTACTTTCTCGAGCCACATGATGGAACCCGAGTCCCTTGAACGGGCCGACATTTTTATGATTGCGTTACGATACGCTGCCATCTTCAGATCTTTAGCATCGAAATCTCCATTTATTTGAGATATTGCAAGGTTTGAGTCCCCGCGCACTTCTAGGCGTTGTATGCCCATGGAGACAGCCATCCGGAGACCATGCAATAAGGCCTCGTATTCGGCTGCATTATTGGAGTCTGTGTATAGTATTTGGAGAACGTACTGGACGATGTCTCTGGTAGGGGACGTTAAAACAACACCCGCTCCTAACCCTGCCAGCATTTTGGAGTCATCGAAGTGCATGACCCAATTGGAGTATGTGCCGTAATCTTTAGGGAGTTCGGCCTCTGTCCATCCGGCGATGAAGTCGGCCAGTACTTGGGATTTGATAGCTTGACATGGTTTGTATGTAATGTCAAATGGCAGGAGCTCAATGGTCCATTTGGCAATCCGGCCCGTAGCATTGCGGTTGTTTATAATGTCGTTGAGTGGTACTTCGGAGCCTTGTTGAGATCCTTGAAATCGACACAAAGGCGCCAGGATTTATCTTTCTTTGGTATCATTACCAGGTTTGCCAACCAGTCCGGATGCTTGATTTCCCTGATGAATCCGGCCTCGATGAGCTTGTCCAGCTCCTCTCCCATGGCATGTCGCTTAGGTTCGGAAAAAGCTCCGATGTGTTTGCTTGACTGGTTTAAATCCCTTTAATATGTTGAGGCTATGTTCGGCCAACTTGCATGGGATCCCTGGCATATCCGATGGGTGCCAGGCAAATATGTCCCAATTTTCATGCAGGAATTCTCATAGTGCGGCGTCGACTGTTGGGTTCAGTTGAGCTACGATGGATGCTGTCTTCTTGGAGTCCATTGGGTGGACCTAGAATTTGATTATTTCTTCTGCCGATTTGAACGAGGTGGATTTGGGGCATTTGTCGAGGATAACATCGTCCCTGTCCACTGTGGAGCGTAGTGCGGTTAATTCTTCGGCCGCGAGGGCTTCAGATAGCGCCTCTAGGGCCAGGGATGCGGTTTTGTTTTCAGCGCAGAGTGCTATGTCTGGATCACTGACAAGAGTGATTATACCATTTGGTCCGGGCATTTTGAGCTTCATATATCCGTAGTGAGGTATAGCTTGGAAGCGTGTAAAAGCATCCCGCCCCAAGAGGGCGTGATATCCGCTGCTGAAAGGGGCCACTTGGAAGGTTATTTCTTCAGACCGATAGTTCTCCGGCGATCCGAATACCACGTCAAGTGTGATTTTGCCCGCACACTGCGCCTCCCGACTAGGAATAATTCCCCGGAAGGTTGTGTTACTTTTTTTGATGCAGCTCCTGTCTATTTCCCTTTTATGGAGTGTGTCCTCATAAATGAGATTTAGTCCGCTGCCGCCGTCCATGAGGACCTTGGTGAGTCGAAACCCATCCACGATGGGGCTGAGGACTAATGCGGCTGGTGCTTGTACTGTTCTGTACTTTGGTTCATCACCGGCGTTGAGTGTTATAGCCATGTCGTTCCATGGGTTTATTACAGCGATTTGGCAGACTTCGTTGAGCTCGCGAAGTGCCCTTTTGCGCTTGTTATTTGAAGCGAATGTCTCGAAGACTGTCAATACTCTTGGGTCGTCGTCTTCTGGGGGTGTTGTTCTGGGGCGTCCTTGATAAGGATGTTCTCGCCGCTATTGGCTACCTGTCGTAGTATCCAACATGCTCTAAGGTTGTGGGTTGCCACGGTATCTTTTGTTGTATGTATTTTTGCACGGGCCATCAAGCCACCCTTCCAGAATGGTGCCGTGCCGTATAGTGGCTTTGTTTTTTTGGCTGTTGGGCTGGGCGTGCCCCGAGGGTACACCCTTTTCACCTTTAGGGGAAGTTGGGTTGGGGCTAGTGGTTCCCAGCGAGCAGCCCGAGTTTCCCATGCGCTTTCCATCGCGTAGTATTTTTGTACGATGGTTGCTAAGTCAGCAAATTTTAGTATGCGGCGTCGATTGATGGCGTTGAGGATTCCTTCGTCCACACAGTTTTTGCAGAACACTGATATTGCGTCCTCGTCACGGCAATCTTTTACCTTGTCCTTGACAAGGAGAAATCTGGCCCAAAAGTCGTGGACCTTCTCCTGAGATTGTCATTTTATGCTCATGTGAGCCTCTATGTCCGGGTGGGTGGGTGTAATTAAATCTGAACCCCGACCTAACCGGTTGTCCGGAGTCCGACAACCTTCAGACTAGACAGTCCGGGTTCCGGAATATCTTCTGATTGTTTGGGACCGTCGTCCGATGCTATGTTCGGAGGGCTGGTTGCATCCTTTCGCGGGTGAGTATCTGGCTCTTCATGAATGGCGACCCGAGCATAGTCCATCTTCAATATAGGAGAAGACTCGTCGTCCTGCTCCAGGACTGCCGTGATCTGGTGGGTGACCGGTGGAGTTTCGATTTCTTCCTGATCGGTTTTAGGCCCGATCTGATCGTAATCTATGACGATTCCCAAAGCGGCGATGCGATCTAGGAGCTCGATTAAGGACGAAAACTCAACCGGATCCATCTGCTTGGAGTGCTCGGAGTTGATGCGAAGGGGATTTTCGATGGCCCAACAGGTCATCGTTGGCTCCGCGGCTGAACGGGCGATCATAGTAAAGTCGCCCAGCCGGAGGGTTTGGCCCGAGGCCAAAACTACCCCTGCGGTAATGTTGTGTTTAATGACAAGGCGAGCCATCGAGCCTTTCATTGACAACACAGTGGAACTCTCAATGAAAGCACCAATGTCGGTGTCAAAACCGGCGGATCTCGGGTAGGGGGTCCCGAACTGTGCGTCTAGGATCGATGGTAACAGGAGATGGGGGACACGATGTTTACCCAGGTTCGGGCCCTCTCTATGGAGGTAATACCCTACTTCCTGCTTGATTGATCTTGATTAATATGAGTATTACAATAGTTGATCTACCACGAGATCGTAATGGCTAAACCCTAGAAGTCTAGACTATGTGGGTATGGTAATGAGTATATGTGTTGTCCTTTTCGGACTATCCCCTTCGGTTTATATAGACACCGAGGGGATCTAGGGTTTACATGAAGTTGGTTACATAAGAAGGAATCTTCGGTCGCCAAGCTTGCCTTCCACGCCAAGTAGAGTCCAATCCGGACACGGTGCAGTCTTCGACCTTCATGTCTTCACAGCCCATCAGTCCGGCCCATGGATAACAGGCCGGACGCCCGAGGACCCCTTAGTCCAGGACTCCCTCAGCCGCGCCTGGCCTGTGCCCACGCTTGCTGCCTCCACCCCGACCACTTGTCTACTTCCGGCCAGAGGCCCTTTTGGTCTCGCTTTTTTTTGGGTCAGCAAGAGAGACGCCAAGACCTGTAACCAGGACCGTTAGGCATCTTCTTTGAGATTTTTGTCAAGTACCACGATGACACGTCATGTTCATCTACCGCCGTCTTCGGAATCGCTAAGAACGACAAGTACCTTGATACCCGATGCATAGAACAACTATCGTCGCCGACGACCCAGGTAGCAGAAATGCCAAGTACCCGATCGGCAAGTTCGTAGACCCCAAGTACCTCTTCGAAACGACCGAGTACCACTATCGTCAACCCTCGAAGACCCCGTGGACGTCAAGTTCCTCGTTGTGACCCTGAACACCTACGGAGTGTGTACAACTAAGAAGCGAGAATGACTACTTCCACTACGAACGTCCCGAGAACGTCTACTTCCTCTACTTTGCACCGAACGAGAACCGTCCCGTTTGCACGCTTCGAAGGTATAACCCCGAGACGACCGCCCGTGAACGAATGCATGTGTTGTATGAGATACGTGTTTGGATGTTGTATCCTCCCGTGAACGTTAGTTGTTTCCCTCGCTTGGCACCGTCGTCGACCCGTGGGAACCCGGTATCCGGGATCACCCCACCATCCTTGCATGACACGCTCCCGTCGCTTTTTCTTTTGCACCGACATCTCGATGAGTTGTCGGATCATCGAAATGTTGTGATGCATCATTTCCGTTGTCGTTGCCGTGGCACCCCCTTTCTTTCCGCCGTGGTGACAAAATGCTCCACATCTTATAACTTGCCAACATCTTCATAAAATTGCATAAAACTTGCACATGTCATCCACATCATGATAATAACATTTAAAATGTTTAAATTTTTGTTTGCTTCAATTGCTAAATGACATGTGGGTTTCACCGGAATGGTTATTTGTTGTTTCCGACCTCACTTAAAATTGCCAAAAATGTGTAGTTTACTTTTGCCTCACCTCTTGCCATGTTTAATAACATTTAATATTGTTGGGTACATAACCGATAGCGAACTAAATAAAAGGATGTGGTGTTTTGTTAATATGCATCTCGTTGCATATTGAGCTCCACTTACTTTGTAGTATTGTTTGTTGCACTTTGCCATGCCACGACTCTTTAAACCGGACATGCATCATACTTGATTGTGCATCATGCCATGTTTATGCTTGGTTGTTTACCATGTTGTTTGCTCCTTTCCGGTGTTGTTTCTTCTTGTTAGTTCCGGTAACGTCGCGTTTGTGAGGATTCGTTCGACTACGTCCATTTGTATTCTTCATGGACTCGTTCTTCTTCCGCAGTTATTTCTGATCGCGATTTCTGATCCAATTTTCGTTCTAGGTTATCTTTTCGCTTGTTTGTCGGAATCAGGGGATTCAAGCGCCTAGATCTTCGTCTCGAGACCCTCTTTATGCTTAACCAACTTGAACAAGATTTTGGTACTGTAAAATTTGACCTAGGTCCAGATTAGTAGACCGCTCTTGTTTTCTTCGCCGTTTGAGTTTCGTTGCTCCGTTCGATTTGATTCTTTTTGAAAACCGGAGTTCTGAAGTTGAACTTTCTGGTTAGATCTTCTTATTTGAGTTTTACCCGTGTTTCTTTTGCTTGATTGCTTATGTATGCTATTGTTTGTTTGCGATAGAATTCCCGGAGTGCGAAGCGTGTTATTTGGAGTCTCTAGGTTTCGCAGATTGTCAGCAAGGCAAGTAACACTTTGATCATACCCCTTTATCACCCAGTTTTTATGCATTAGTTCCAATCCTCAAACATTGCATGGTTAGGATGTCATTAACATGTGGGTTGGGTAGTAGTTGATGAGGAAGAACCTATTGCCCTGTTATATTCAAACCCTTGGGAGTTACTTCTACGCGTTGCTTATTGCTATGCTTTGCTCGTAGACGTGGTTTGGGAGAGTGAAATCCATGACAGATGTGAGATTGTTAATTAATGGTTCAACTTAAGGTGGAAACTTAAATACACATCTGGGTGGATTGAGGCACCTGGAGTACCCAGTGTTGCCTGTATTTTTGGAAATCCTGGAGTACCCGTGTGATCTTCCTATGGACCGCCACCCAGGCTCAAAGGGAGCTGAGATGATTCATGCTAGAAAATTCCGTGTGCAGCCACAAGCTATTATGGGCTCTAGCATAGTTGAGTAAGTTACATGAAGCTATTGAAGAGGTGGATCAGTAGGTAGTGGGTTGTAGGTTTGGTACGGTCTGCCCGGAGTAGAGAGTTAATGTTTCTGAAAGACTGTGTCTCGGTCATCCATTTCTCAAACATCATGTAGTGCGAGAAATTCAATGGAGGCGATCGAGTCTTGTGGGGAAAAGTGCGCAAACCTTTGCAGAGTGTACAAACTAATCATGGTTAGCCGTGTCCCTGGTTATGGACATCTTGAGTATCTAGTACTTGGAGTATCTTAAGTATCTCATCACTCTTAAATTAATATTGTTGGGTTGATAATTACTTTTAATTGGCATTGAGTTGGAGGAACCTTCTCCATGATGTTTCAACTACCATGATAGTTAAATAAAATCTATTCCTTTGTTGTAGGAAAAATTGGCTTTTTGCAAAAACTATAACCATAGAGCTTTCCACCAGCCAAATATGCATGTAGTGATAGCATTATTCTGTTCTTGCTCTACTGTGTTACTTTGCCAGCATATTCCATGTGCTGACCCGTTTTCGGGCTGCAATGTATTATGTTGTAGACTTTTCAGACGAGGAGTAAGGTTCGTTAGGTCGTTGCCGTGCAGCTTAGCTATGCCGTTGGAGTTGATGGACTCACTTTATTTTCCAAGCCTTCCGTTGTTATCGTATTAGATGGCCTTAAGCCATATTTATTGTAATAAATTCTCTTTGGAGACATTCAATGTAATATGTGTGTGATTGCTACTCTGTTATAAATCCTCGAGTACTGTGTGTCAGCATTACCGATCCAGGGATGACACTGAAGCACAGAGACTTGACCGTCTGAGGTCATGTCGCTACAAGATGGTATCAGAGCACACGCTGAGTGTAGGACATGACCACTAAGCTAAAACCATAGATCACTATTCTCTTCTCATTTCTGACTCCTCTCCATTTTCTACTCTTTAGGATGGCGGATGCAAGGAACAAGTTTGCACAACCGGATGAAGAAGCACCTTTTGGACGACACTTGAAGGAAGTCACTAGGTACCTGAACATAGGAATACCAAGCTTCACCGGGACTTACAACGCCACTTTGCCAAAAGAGGAGCGATGGATGATTCAAGTTCAAGTTCCAGGAAGGACCTTCATGCCAGTCACTAAGCCCATAGAGTTTTCCTTCGATGCACCAACCTGGAGTCTAGGAAAGAGTATGGCAGCTCACATCACCATGGGACGCATTGGAGAAGTTTACAAAAAGGAACTTAAGGATACTATCTACCAGATTTGTGGGCACCGAGACGAGCAATGGGAGATGATCAGCACCAGGAAGATAGATCAATTGCAGCTTTCATCCAGGAACTAAACCAGCACATTCGACGCCAGGAGAATCAGATGTGCGCAGGCATGATAGATCTGAAGAAGTCAATGACTAGGATCACAGAACTAGAGGAAGAACTCAAGGCTACACGTGAAGATTATGAGGAGGAAATCGTCGTACTAGTGGAGAAGAATGACGACCTGATTAAGAAGATTGGAATATTCATGGGAGGCCCCACATCAGTAGAAGAAGGCGAAGAACCCATGGAGATTCGCCCGGAGGAGTACATCATCATCGACGACACCAACTCCGACCTTAGCGATGATGACTTTGAAGACGAAGCTGGAGCAGACATCATGGAGTCTTCAACTGAGGAATATTTTTAGTAGACCACCACATCAGTAGTAGTATTCCACCATGTAAATAGAGTAGTCCGAGCACTTTTACGATAGTTCTAGACCGATTGTATGCCCTTGCTTGATTGATTAAGTGAAATGATTGTGTTTGTCTCATGTGCGTATGGGTAGTGCTTTCTCATTAGACCTCATTCTATTCTAATCTCTCCCCTCTAAACCCATCAGATGCCTCCGAGACATGACCCCGGATTTGCTTTCCCACCGGAGCTCACCCAGTTGATCCAGCAACATAATACCTTGATGCAGTTGTTAGTTCAGAACCAAGGCAACAACAACACACTACAAAAAAATACACTTCCGTGATGATACGTGTTTGTCACAGTAGGTCGCTTTTTTGTCATGCATGTACATCCATGACAAATTTGTGACAAAATCAAGATAGTCATACCTATGCTGTCATAGAAGTGTTCCATGACATTACCAAAATTATCATCACGGAAGTGTCCACTTCCATGACAATAAATCGCGCGTCACAGAAGTGCTTTCGTCAAGGGTGACCGACACGTGGCATCCACCGTAACGGAACGTCGTTAAGCTATCAGGTCGGGTTTGGATCTGATAACCCGTTAACAGCCCCGACCAATGGGGATTTTCCACGTGTAAAATCATCATTGGCTAGAGGAAACACGTGTCGGCTCATCGTTGGGACAAATGTCATCCACTCACTGGACAGAAGGCGCCTATGATACGTCGACACGTGGCACGGCCCAACAGTGGCCCATTCCTGTGAAATTGCCGGCCCATTTGACTTGGTCAAAAGCTGGCGGGCCGGCCCATGGAAAGCCTGTTAACGGCCTGTTCGCCTATAGCCCATTTACAGCCCGCTAACCCAAGGCCCGTTACGCCCTATCGGAATTAGGCCCAGTAGCGTCATCTGGGCTGTCCAATATGATTCCAGCCTGTTTTCACTTCTGGCCCATGTATAGCCCATGATGTCTTTCGACCCATATGAGGCCCTTTGTAACTCTTGGCCCATTAGCGGCCCGTGCTGAAACTGGCCCGTAATGAACAGTGTATTACTTTACACCCATTAACGGCCCGTGGTGAAACTGGCCCGTAATGAACAGTGTATCACTTTATACCCATTAACGGCCCGTTATTCCGTTGGGCCGTTTCCAGCCCAAGTTAAATTTCGGCCTTTTGAGGGCCCATTTATTCTTGGGCTCATTTGCAGCATTCGGTTACTTATGGCCCGTTACTGTCATTTTCTATTTATGGGCCAAATTCAGCCCGTCGTTACAGTTGGCCCGTTTGTGGACAGTTAGTCTATTGGGCCATTTTCATAGCATCACCAAATACGGCCTATTAACGGCCCGTTATGGTCAGCCCATAAAACGTACGATTTCCATTAAAGGCCCATCTACGGCCCATTAAAGGCCCGTAAAATACCCATAAATGAGCCGGCGGCCCATGGATCCTACGAGACGTACAAGGCCCATGGATCCTACGAGACGTAGAAGGCCCATGGATCCTACGAGACATAGAAGGCCCATGGATTCTACGAGACGTAGAAGGCCCATGGATCCGACGGCCCATGAAGGGCCATGGTCGGGCGAATTGGCCCCCGTTTGAACGATATAGCATATTCAAAGAATTATCCTACTCAATACTATCACCTCTAAAAAGACTACACTATTACAACAAAGAGATCAAGGCATAGAAAGGTAGAATAATCCTTCACTATACAATAAAGAAATTACAGCCGATTATACCCACTGGGCATTATGGTTCGGCACAGGTGATAATAAAGCATACACAAACAACAAATTACATACACTGGGAAAATACAGCTCATACATCATGGACGCGCATCAACTTAACTCCATTTGAACTATAATCTCTTCAGAAAATAGGATTGGCCGGATTCAGATAGCACAAATTTCAGTCTACAAAATCTCCAATTCCTTCATGGTTACCTCAGTGTCTTGTTTCATTTTTTTGACTCCTGCATCTAATACCTGCATGTCCAGTCTCAACTTGTTGATTATACGTTGACAATCATGTACACGTTGTCTTGCCACCTCTAGTTGATGCTCGAGAACATCAGCACATTCCAATTCCAATCCATAATCATTCGGTAACGGCCATGCCGCACTGCTCGTAGATCTTTGTGTTGATGTCACTTCATCCTGAAATGTTTCTGTAAGTACACATGACTAGGGCAAAAATATAGTTACAACAGTGAAGCGAACAAGACACTATTTTGTACTACATGGCAAAACAGGACTAACAATAATGTTACACATCACTTTAAAAAAATTGTTACACATCGTGAAGCATAAGCAGGTGATATTTTAAAAATTATAAAAAAGATAGTCTGTGCAGCCTGCACACAGGAATCCCTCTTAGCTCACCAGAGGAGCATGATGTTGGGGCCCAATCAAAAACACGGACAAGTTACAAATTTAGACAGCACGTTGCGTATAAGTAAGCAAGCAGTTGGCCATTCTGTGCCTCAATTAAAGTCTTAGGGAGCATAATGAACAGCAGAGGGTTTCATACAAACATACTACATCATGTAAAACTATGCAATCATTAGCGAAGTATAAACTAGATTGTGAGCCTCATGCAATAATAGTTGGTTAATAGACTTCAAAGCTTCAGGCACACTTCGGCAGAGTAATTAAATGGTAAGGCCTTTAATTATGTCAACTAATAGTGATACAAGTACCGAACATCAGGCATGATTATTTGGGCATCTCATTAACTTAGGACAAATAAAGCAATTGAAAATATAAAATTAACTATGCCTAAAACAAACAAGGAATTGAACTGTTGAGTTGCATACAGTGACTTACCTTAGTAGGTTGAAGAGGCTCAGCGCAGCTCCTACTTCTCTTGCAAGGCTCCTTCCTAACATCTTGTACTTGGAAATCCTCAATCTTATCTTCATTGCACCCCCTCTGCAAGGTGACACAAACTAGTTACTCATCTCCTTGGAAGATAAATATGCATACTTTCCAGTCTGTGAACACAAAAGGATGAGATTATAACAAAACAACACCACATAATTATGTCAACTAGTTACCCGTCTCCTTGGAAGATAAATATGCATACTTTCCTAACATACTTGCCTACTGTAGTGTACAGCCAAACCTTTATGTCACCTATGAGTTAGACAAGGCCCCACTACAGCAGCCCTTAGTGTTTAAATTGTTGACAAGCTCTGTTAGAGTGTTAGGTCAAGAACAGCAAGTAATCGAAGCAAACAGTCCTAGTATGGCTGGCTGATGCAAACAAGCAATTGAACAGATGTGTGAGCAAATCTTACATATCAAGAAAAGAAGCAAAGAAGGAGGCTTAAATACCATCACTTGACTGACCAGATTTAAGGGGCATTTAAACATCATGTGCAATGTATGAACTAACATAAACATTGCATATTCCAGACTCTACAATGGAATGCACATGTATTAGGTTATGCCATGTATGATGATGCCTAAATGTACAGATAGCAGGCAGGAGTGATTCATCATTGCATGCACAATTGAATTACAGGTTAAGGGCCAGTCTGATTCCGCCTTTTCAGGTTATATTGTCAAAATAAGCCATAAAAGATGTAAAGAAGTCATTTTTGAGTTATGGGCTTGGGCTTAACTAATTTCTCTTTGGAGGGGGGTGTTTCGGGTAGAACCTCACTAAAAATTGAAGGGAAGGGGAATAGTGAAATGACTCTGTTGTCTGCCTATATTACACTCAAATGCAACTGCTGACGCCCGTGTCACACCTAACCCTCAAGTAAAAGCAAACATGCAAGCATTCATTGCCCTGCCCGCTTGCATCTCCTCTCCCCTTTCCCTCTACCCCGATCCCCTGCCTGCAGCACTAGGGTTCCTCCAGCGAGCCGTCGCCACTGGTGCACTACATCTTGTACTTTCTCATTGTGTAACCCTATCTGCAAGTTGACACGGCTAATTTCAGACATCTCTACATGATACTACATTGCATATCCCTTGCACATATTTAAAGCACCAATTAACGATTGTGTGCGTACCATAAACTAGTCATGACTCTGTATGCTGGACTAGTAGGCACTCTAAGGGAGCCTAATGTAGTGCATTGGAATTCCTACATGCCACCTACGATTTTCTGTAATGTACTGCCCCTATTCCTAAATATATGTCTTTGTAGAGATTCCAGTATGGACCACATACAGATGTATATATATGCATTTTCGAGTGTAGATTCACTCATTTTGCTCCGTATGTAGCCTATAGTGGAATCTCTAGAAAGACTTATATTTAGGAATGGAGGTACGAGGTAGGATCATGTATGAAATCTAAATATCTAATTTAGCAGCTAGTAGTAGAAATCATTGTCTGCACAAAGGGATTACCGGTCGAAAATCCTAGCAAAGCACGCTGGCAGGCACAGAACAATACAAGAGAGAGAGAGAGAGAGACGCGCTTACAAGATCATAACAATGCCTCAGTCCAGGATCTTGGTTGGCCAAGCTGTTAGATCCAGAAGAAACATCGTCCTTGTAGTTTTTGCCAGCTGCATAACAGGTAACAGCGACCGGTTAGTATATTTGAAGTACATCGGGCAGGTGATGCTGGACGGGTTTAAAGGTGATAAGTACCTAGGCCGTGGCGGGTGCTTGGCATCTCTCCAGACTGTGGGAATCAGGTTAGAAACGTCGAGGGTGATGACGCTGCGCTGGCTGTCGAGGTCTGGTAAGGAGATCTAGAACCGTCGAGTAGGGTGTTTGTGGAGTGGCTCCGGTAGGGTGGACAACGGTGTGGGCGAAGCGGATCTATGGCCGTGGACGAGGGCGTAGGTGAAGCTGCTCCGGTGGTTGGGTTAAGGATGGTGTCGATGATGCGGATCTACGGCCATGGACGGGGCGTCAGAAGCTGCTCCGGTGGTTGGGTTAAGGGTGGTGTCGACGATGCGGATCTGCAGCCGTGGATGTGGCGTCAAAAGCTACTCCGGTAGGTTGGATGAGGGTGCGAGGAAGCGGATCTGAGGCCGTGGACTTGTGAGTTGGCAAAGCGGCCCCGGTAGTGTTGAGAATGGTATAGGCGAAGCTACTCCGGTAGGGTTGAGGAAGGTGTCGGCGAAGCGGCTCCGGTAGGGTTGAGGAAGGTGTTAGCGAAGAGGATCAGAGGACGTTGACGGGGGCATCGGTGGGGCGGCTCCGGGGGGTGTGGACGAAGCATCTCCAGTGGGGAGTACGAATGAGCCACTACAGATGCGCGGCGGTTGACGAGAGTACCGGCAAAGCAGATCCGGCGCCGTGGACAAGGCCGGCACTGATTGGGCTGTGGTACAGTGGTGGATGAACAGTCTACTTGTTTCTAGGGGAGGTGGGAGGGGTAGATGCGACCGCAGAAGCAGATCCGGCGAGGTGGACGCCGCTGGCAGTGAATGGGCTATGGTACACTGGTGGATGAGCAGTCTAGGGTTTCGAGAGGGGAGGGGAGAAAGGGCGATGAAGTACGGACGACGTGATGTAAGATGCTCTGGTGCTGTGGAGTTAGTCATTTTTGCGGGAGGGGGAGAGGAAATGGGGGTGTCGTGTAGTGGGGGAACCGAAAGTTACCAAAACAGCCCCGACCTATCATGTAGATGAGGGTGCTATTGTAACTGTTAGTCTCCGTGCACCAAGGACAAAAGGGGGATTTCGCATGCTAAAGACTAAGGTGGCGGAAATTTTAGAAGGAGGCGGGAGATTTTGTCGCCCGCTGTAACATCCCAAAATTCTAAATTTTGGAATGTTGTACTAATTAAAAATAATTTTGATTGTTTGTTTGATTGTTGAGTGATTGATTATGTCAAATTGAGTGGAATTTGAAACTTTTTGAAATTTTAATGAGAGGGAATGAAATTACTTTCCCAGGCTTTCTTTTTGACTTTTGATCTCTGAGGATTCAAATTCATTTCATCATCATAACACTAGAGTGAAGATGACATGACTTCTTCCATTTGAAATGAAAAGGGTTTTTGAAAAAGAATATTTGAATTCCATCTGAAAGTATTTCAAATTCATAAACTTTATGCAACTCAATGATTTTCATGAGGGAAGATAAAATGACTTTGTTCAAAGTATATGAAATATGAGTTGGAAGTATGAAGAAAGGTTTAAAGATGGTTTGGTTTTTTTAAATTCAAAACCATTTGGAGTTATTTGGTTTTATTTTGAATTATTTTTCTCCAGAATTAAACTATATGGAAAATAGGGTAAAATGATTCCCTACATTATAAAAATGGAGAAAATTTAGTTTGAAATAATTTTGGTATCTTAATGTAATTTTATTTGAATTTTAATTGCATCAGTAGCACTTTTTGATTTATTAGAATTTATGTGAATTTTATTTCACCATTTAAAAATTTTCATGTTGTAGGATTTATTTTTCCGGTCATTTTGATATATTATATGCCTATATAAAAATATGTTTGTTTGTTTTTTTATGAGTGTGGTTTCTGCGATGTTTTAAAAAAACAACAAAGCCCCCCGGCCAGGCCAGCGAGGCCCAGCTACAGGTCGGCCCAGCCTAGCGCTAGCCCTAGGGCTAGCGCACACGCGCAGGTACGGGAGGAACTCCCAGGAGCGCCGCCTCCACCTCTCTCGCTCGTCTCTCTCTCCCTCGTTTTTTTCTTTTTTTCTTCTCTCTTCACGTTGGGACCCACCTGGTCTTCTTCCTCCTCACGAAAAAAGGAACAGGAGATTGCCATGCCACCAGCGTCCGTGATCTCCGGAATCAATTCCTCGAGGCTGCCCCCTTGCCCAAGATCATGCCCTATAAATACCCCACAAACTCCTCGTCCGACCCCCAAAAAAACCCCACGCCGAGACCACCTCTACCTCACGTGTTCTTCTTTTGGATCTCGCCGGAGCCGAGACGGTTCACCGTAGATCCCGACGCTGGTGAGAAACCCCAACCTACGAAACTTTGTCTCTCCAACTCCCATCATGTAGGCACACCTCTTTGACATCTTCTCAATCTCCAGGAAGCACCGGAGCCCCGCCGTGGACCTCGCCCGACATTGCCGGAGCACGGAGTTCATCTCAACGTTCTGCTCACCTCGATCACCGTAGACGACCATCTACACCAAAAATCGATTGCCCTCGCCACACCGCATCTCCTGGACATCACCGCCTCCGCCTCCGGTCACCGGAGCCGTTGCCCCGCCGACCTCCACTTCCCTGCCTACATGAGTTCCTCTGTGTAAGCACGAACCTCTTCCTCTGTTCGTTGGTGTTTTTTTCTTACATCGAACCGTTACGTTAGATTGGATCTGCTTAGCAGGTCAGTTTCATTTTTCATTAGATCGGTTTTAGTGCAGGGTTATTTTTTCCGGTTTAGATCTAAACCGGCTCATCGGTTTTTCTAACTATACACTGTACGTGGTTTGATTAGTTAAAGCCTGAGCGCAGTATAACTTCAGATCGCACAACCCTTAGGGCCAAGACCGCCTGTTTTTGTTTTTTTATGTAATTTCGTTTCTGTTTTTAAAACAGAATAGTTTCAATCTTGTAAAATCCGCAGTTAATTATCTACGAGGTATTTTTGAGTGATTCCAACTGCCTTGGATCACAAATTTTATGAAGTTTCTGTTAGTTCAATTGTATTTCATATTTGAGCAGTTTAAATTTGTGTTTGTATGAATTTTCTCAAATCACTAGATTTGAGCTATTTTGAGTTAGGAATACTATTTTTGACCGATTCTTTTTGCTATTGGTTACTTATTAGACTAGCTACGCAGTAGTGTTTAGTTTGCATGTTAGTGAGTTAGTTAGATTAGCTTTTTATTGTAAACAGTACTGTTTACTCTGTTTTTAGTACTGTTTGTAGTTTAATTATTATTAATTAGTTTTAATTAGTTTCTTTTGGTAGTTTTCGCCAGTGTGTCATATATTCTATTGTTTAACAGTAGGTGATTTCTACGATTTATTAGACTTAGTATTCTTGAGGTTCTAGGTGTTGTTTGTTGTATGACTAGTTGCTAGCAATAGGAATAGTGTTAGAGGTTCTAGGTACTGTTAGAATTTTATTATAGGAAAAATACTTTATGTTACTTAGCAAATAATTATTTCTACCTTGTGTTAAATATTTTTGTTTTAGGATTTTTACTTCTTGTTAGGTAGAGTTGTTGTGGTGTAGATTAGCCCTATAAGTTTATTTGAGTGATTTGGAGTTTTATTTGGTTTTTACCTTCGATCCTATTTCAATTTCGTTGTTATTTTGATTGTTATGATTTAGTGCTAGAATGATTGCTTATGTGAATACTATGCTTGCTTGTATAGATTTCATCGGAGAGTGATGACTAGTTTATCAAGTTTTTAAGAGCGATAATATCTTCACCAACTGGCCAGGCAAGTTCACTTTGACCATGTTTTTCATACCTATGTTTTATTTGCATGTAGTAGCACCTTTCAATAATCCCTCCAGTAGTGATATTGATTTCTTGTAGTTGAGTAGAATGCATGAGGTAGGAACCCATCTTCATGTTATCAAGCCTGGGACATTATATAGTTTTAATGCTACGCTATAGTAGACGGGGTTTGATATGAGTGCGTGAGTACGTCAATGGCGACAACTTCATGATGGCACCGGCACAGACTGCATCTTCAGGACTCCTCAAGATTTCAAGACTCGAGACAAGAATTCAATACACACTACTGGGTGAAGGACGGTTGATGGGCACCCTGGAGAAACCAGTGGTTGGCCGGGATGCATGGAGAAGCGCCATGACATCTTGCGGAAAGATTCACCTAGACTCAAAGAGACGGAAGAATACTTCATGCCCGGAAGCTTACCTGTGCAACCGCAAGTCACTCTGGGCTCTGGCTTGGTGGACCTTAGTGGTGACTCTGGCTGGGACAGTGCTAGCAGATGTAGAACTACGGTAGGATTGGATGAGCACCGGACAGTGGTCAGAGGAACTCTTCGGAAGACCATGTTTCGGTCATCTTGTTCTCAAACATCCTGAAGTGCGAGAATGTAAAGAGAGGGATCGAATCTTGCGGGTAAAGTGTACAAACCTCTGCAGAGGGTTAAAACCTAATCGATTAGCCATGTCCCCGGTTACGGACAATTTGAGCCTCTGGACTTGGATCTATCTCGGAACTCTCAACACCGGACTGATAATTTAATTGTGGGCAACTTATGATGATTTGGGTATGAGACATCGGTTGGCGGAACCATGTCATGACAGAAAACTCCGTAGTACAGACTCCTGATATTCCTTTGTTGTAGGGAAAATAAAACCAGCTTTTACGCCAAATCATCAGACACAGAGCCACAAAGCCATATTGCATATAGAATAGTTTTATCATCTGCTTTTCTCATATTGTGATCTTGCCGGTACATTCAATGTACTGACCTACACGGCTGCAACGTCTCATGTTGCAGATATGTTCCTTCCGACGAGTAAGAGTACGATACAGGGTTACGGTCTACACTCAACTTGCCGATGGCGTTGATGGGACTCCACACCCGATTGTTTGTTTCCGCTGAGACTTATGAGGTATATATCAGTTTTACGTTATTTATACATGTGATTGCACTTTGATATATACATTGATGTACTGTGTGTGCCAGCATACCGATCCAGGGATGGCACAGATACACAGAGGCTTGACCGTCTGAGGTCGGGTCGCTACACCCGCGGGATCGTTCGTATCCAGTTTCAACTAATTTTGGACCGTGCTAGCGGGAAGGTCATGCTAGACTGTGTACACGACGCATGCGTCAGCAGTTAATAACTGGTGTGAAATCCACCCCAGAAAAAAGACAATAACTCGGGTTGATGCGCCGATAACTTGGACGTTCACACGGGCGCGGCCAATCGTACGGGTGTAGTGGCGCGTTCACAAAAAAGGGATCAAACGCTCAGCCTATGTATTTCTCGTGTAAATAGATAATTTAGTGCCATTGGTTATTTACTTTAAACATAATGCATTGACGTGTTAGTGTAGAGGCGCACAAAAAGAAATGGATATTGTAGTCAGCTACTTAAAAGTGTTACCTCATATGATTACATAGCCTCCATTTCATAAATTGCGTACCCGTTGAATTCATATATGAATATTACATATATTACTTCAAAATAGAAACTTAAATCATCCAAGACTAATGAATTTGAATGCAAGAGTAACAATGGTGCATGTTCATGATAGCTACATTGGTTGTTTGAAGAAACATCACTGTAACTTTGGCATGCACAACTAAAAATGCTTATTTAAATAGAAAAAATGTGATATGTGAGTGTCCAATCTTTATAGCGTTGAATCGATATTGTACCTTTGGCCACGATACGAAGTAGATATTGACTTATGTTTAAGTGATGCACGTCCACGATCGCTAGATAGTGATACGTGAATGAATTGTGCAATCTCTCTCACACGCATACATATCTCATTTCCCTGTGGGCATCGGAATCACACACGCGCACTTCGTGTATTTCTCTCCCTCCGTCAGGGTTAAATTCGTCTTTCTACCCCGTCCTACAAGTCTCTCACACAGAAACACACACGCTCTCTATGTCTAACACGCCCACCCCTTTAATTCCGCCCACCCACAGCCACTAATGTCTCTCACACATATGCTATCTACCTATCCCTTAATATAGCTAGATATGTGTCACACAAACTCCTTCTCCCTACTAGCAAGATGCCCATGTGTTGCATGGAACATTAAGATGCATTTGTATGAGAAGTTTATCTTATGGGAGAAAAGTATGAACGAGGGAATGCCTTATTTGCAAATGCGGAGAAGGGTGTGGGTATCTTTTTGCAAAATTGCCATAGTTTCCTTCCTGTCCGTTGGATATAAATTGGATGGCCAATATTGCAGGATGGCAGGAACACCATCATCACCAACTCTGTTTTTTATAAGAGCAGAGATATGTGAGTGTCACTGCCCCCCCCACACACACCCACACTTCCTAAGACTGGAGGAGTAGGGTGACACCTCGATCTTGGTACTAATCTATCGACTGGCTTCTCTCTCAAACATACACACACACACACACTACCCGGCACCGAATGAGTAGGGTGGCACATAGATCTTGATAATAATCTATCTACTCCTCTTTCAAACACACACACACACGCTAGTTGTGCCTCTGTGCCCCCTTGATATGTAAACTTCTCGCGCGCGCACATCTGTAGTGACGATGACGCTGAACCCAGTGTGCCTTGTTTTTACCGGCCTCATGTGATAGTTTTCACCCTGTTTTCTGTTAATTAACAAGGCAACCTTTTCTTTGTTACTACTAGTGAATCTGAAATCATTCGGGGAAGACATAAAATATATCACTTCAACCCAATTATCGCAGCAAGTATTTTAAAAGAAATAAGCTAACATCAGGAGGCATTTGTATGAGTAGTTTATTTTGTGAGAGAAAAGATTGAACGAGGGAATGCCTTATTTGCGAACGTGGAGAGATGTGTGGGTATATTTTTGCAAAATTGCCATAGTTTCTTTCCTATTCGTTAGATATAAATCCTACGGCCTATATTGCAGGATGGCACGCACACCATCATCACCAACTCTGTTTTCTACTCCTTCCGTCCGAAAATACTTGTCATCAAAATGGATAAAAAGAGATGTATCTAAAACTAAAATACGTCTAGATACATTTCCCTTTATCCATTTTGATGACAAGTATTTCCGGACGGAGGGAGTATTTGTCATTTTAGAGATTTCAACAAGTGACTATGACCGGACCTTACCAACATACTCAAAAAAGTAGTCCATAATTTTGATGTTACCCTCTTTTCTTGGCGGTGCAGTGCCATCTGGATACCTCATAAATAAATAAAGTACTACATGATACTAATATATGATACATGGCGCAGGAGTACTAAGTATTATTAATACAGTTTTGCTAGAACTCATCTAGATGAGATATAATTTGGTCTCATTCATCTTTTATAGCCATTGGATGTGATGCTATATAAGATGCGTGTGTGCTGAAGTGGGTTGTATTTGTTCTTGTGCAACGAACTGACCACTGCATGTCATGTTTGATAGTCTCAAGTCATTAAAAGCATACAAGCGCCACATCTCTTCTTGGTTGATTCCTCTATTTATGTCAAAAAATAAGAAACAACGTGAGAGTTAATGCACCACGCCTATGTGTTTACTATTTGGTTTTCGTAAGATGACTTAATACTCACCTAGACGGAGGGAGTATTCGATTTGATAGCGGGCGGCGCAGTTCCCGATATGGCTTTAATGCAGACGAGGGAGGGAGTAGCGGTTCCCGATATGTTGAACGACCAATGCATCCTCCTTCAATTAATGCATGAGGGAAGTAATGGGAGGAAATCCGGGAAAAGAGGCTGCATGATGTGAATGCAACGCAGTTTGCCCTCATTGCCCTCATATAAAGGCTCCCCTCCATTCCAATGCATCTACCACATCGTACGCACCTAAGCATTTGCCTAAACACCTACACTAAGCGCAAAAGAGCTCACTCCAGACCCATGGCGGCGATGCTCGTGAGCGGCCAGCGGCTGCGCCAGATGGTCCACGACGCTGGCCTGCGGCATGGTGCCGAGGATCGTCTCCAGACGGTGTTGGAGACTGGCTGGTGGATGGCCGCCTTCGACGCCAACTACGACTCTCAGTTGGACCAGATGATCGTTGCCACCAGCAACAAGTTCACCGTCCTCAAGAAGCTCACGGACGACATCGCCGTACTCCTCTAGCCCGCACGCCCGGGCTCCTCATTGCCTGCCACCCTAATCGGCCTCCATGGCCGGAACCTCTTTGAAGCACTGGTGGCCCTGCGACTGCCCGCCGACGCCACAAAGAATGTCCACCTGGAGGTCGTGCTCGCCGCGAGGCGCCTCGCCCTACAAGAATTCGTTGACCTACACATCCACATGTACGAGGAAATCGTGTACATAGGTATCTACAAGGCCAGTGAGGACGCTACGACATTGGCCTTCCTCAACCGGCTGGAAGCCTTGGATGCCTTTGCTGAGAAGCACCTCAACCTCGCCACAAAAGCCGTCGCTCCTTAGCCGCCGGTCGGTGGCCCGGCGCACTACGTTGAGGAGGAGGAGGTCGTATGTTCATGGATCCATCTTTCTTCTTGCCTTCTATAACCACCACTGCGTTCGCATCATCGTGGCCTTAATTCTTATTGTGCTGTTGCATTCTCGTTCCAGTCAATACCGACATGTGTGATCCCTTTGCTTAATTATATGCATCACTGTAACTAGTACTCCATCCGTCAATTTATAAGTTGTGCTTACCTTTTCCATCAACTTCGTGCAACGCGCGGGCATCTTGCTAGAAACACTAGAATATGTCTATATAATCCGTATGTGATAGTCCATTTAAAATCTCAAAAAAGACAAATATTTAGGTATGGAGGGAGTAATATATTAGGAGTATATCAAAACAATAGTGATTTCTTTCAAGTTGGTGAATAAATACTACTATTCTACTACTTTGGATCCATCGCAATGCACGGGCACATTGCTGGTAAAAGGAAAAGGCATGCCGTGTTCGCGTTGCACCCCCATACGCCCGGGAATCAGGAGTACAACACGGCCTGTCCGGCACGACACACAACTTAGGGAAGGCTTGTTGCCTAGCATTTTCACTTTCATGTGGGACCGCCGTTGAGCAAACCGACACTCCGCCCGCCGCCGGGTTGGAAAACAGAAACGAGGGGAAGATCTAGCTGTAGCACGGAAGCCAAGAAATTTGGTGTCAGACGGGGCTCATTGATAAAGTAGGAGCATTCCGTACTAGTACTACTCCTACTAGTACCAAGTTTGTACTCCTAATACTATATTACTAGTACTACCACTATACAACTAGTAGGTACATGCACGGCACAACATCATAGGAACAAAAACGGGAAGATCTTGTTTTGGGTGATTTATCTTTTTTTATTCAACGTAGTATGAATAATATGATGTGGGGGCACCCATGAAGCTTATGTGGCTTGGTTTCATGGCTACGGAAGGTTAGAGAAAAATAAATAGATAATGTGTTTAGAGTGCACTCCACTAAATAGATATATATACTTTGGATCCATTGCAACGGACCGACACATCTATATCTATACCCCCTATATAGTGTGTGAAAAACTTTGAAAGTTGGTCGTTGGATGAAGCCAATCCGACGGTACAAAGATGGCAAATCTGAGCACTACTGGCCGTTGGATATCATCAACCAGATTCTGCCACATGTATAATCTAGAAGACTCCATGGTTGAACTTAATTCATGACTAAGGGCCTCTTTGATTCATAGGATTGCAGAAACACAGGAATAGGAAAAAAGTAGGATTGGAATGGCATGTTCATTGGATCCCTATAGGATTTGAGTTTGTTTGATTGTGTCACATGAAAAACAAAGGATTTC
Source organism: Triticum urartu (assembly GCF_003073215.2). NCBI lineage: Eukaryota > Viridiplantae > Streptophyta > Magnoliopsida > Poales > Poaceae > Triticum > Triticum urartu. Next base: position 309,874,565 of record NC_053023.1, read on the forward strand.
TTTCAAGAGGTTGGAGTGCATGTTAGAATTCCTGTGAAACGTAGTACAAATGAATCCTTAGGAAAATATTCTACATGATTCAATCCTACGAATCAAACGACCAACGTAGAAAAAATTCCTAAGGATTCTAATCCTTTAAAGATCCTATGAAAATCCTTTGAATCTAACAGACCCTAACTTTGCCACAACTAAGCTTAGCCAAAGTTATTAGTTCTTTAAAACGAGAGAAATAAGTTGTCAAGCCTAAGGGAATCTTGCCACATTTTTTGTGTGTATGTCATGTGGGGCCTTAGTGTGGCTTGCCTAAGGTGTGGCTTGAATCAAATACTCGCCTAAGTTAATCAAACTTTCCTAACCTTACATTCCACCAGATTTTGCCACATTTTAGAATCCAGAAAGCTCCACATGTAGAAGCATAATGCACAAACCACCAAAATCTCATGCATGCAATGCACGTGTACCTTACTAGTACTAGTTGGTAGTAGTAAGAAACAAATTCCAGTTTTGGCACGAGCTCGTACTGCGGGAGCACCACAAGGCCTTCCCTAGGAGTTACATTTCCCTCTCGGGGCCCACGGGACCAAACTTCAGTGGCTTAGTGGTAGAAACAAGAAACGTGATGGTCGCCGTGGTTCAACTTCCATGGACAAGCTGTCATGTCTGCTAACACATGTATATCAAAACTAGAGTGTTTATATTTCAAGCACGTGAACAAGTATTATTCTACTACTTTGGATCCATTGCAACGCACGGGCCAGCACATTGGTAGTAGTAGTGTCCATCTCTATCTCTAGAGGCCGTCCCTCGTTCATCCTTTTCTCTCACAAGATAAACTACTCATACAAATGCATCTTGATTTTCCGTGGAACGCACGAGGATGTTTCCTTGGGGGTCTCTCCAGCGCGGCGTGGCCGTAGTTGCAAGTTGACGCCCCTTGAGATGCCAACGTTGAGGGGCACTCGGATTTCCTCTAATGAGCAGGTAAGATGAGTTTGATCACGTAGTAAATGCATTCTAAAGACTACTTCCGTCTCCATTTCCTAATTCTTCCCCTGCCCACTGTTTCACAGGTTAGGCTCGGTGCGAGTGGAGATTGGCTTGCATATGTACGGGAGAGTACTAACATCAATTTGCACAACATTTACAACAGTGAAATCGTTCCCGTAGAACCTTTGTCCAACATTGGGATCAGCCATGCAACGGGCCACCGCATGAATTGGTACGATGGAACCACGGTGAGATTGAATAAGATAGCACGAACCTTGCACATGGCGGTCAAAGGCGGACCATGCTGTCTGCGGCCAATTTGTTGCCGTACGAGTAGGAAGACGTTGTGCTCCTTTCTAACCGCATCTTCCCGGTGACAAACCAGGCGACTTATTTTGTATGGGACACATCCTACGATATACTCCCTCTCTCCCAGTTTATTTGTTTTGAATCTTTTTGTTTTATAAGTTTCAAATTCAAGTTTAGAGCTCCCCATCACATGTTGAGATTACAATGTCCATTAAATCGTTGCGTGCATGTATAGTAAAGAAAAAAATCTCGAGTTTGGCATGAGTTCGTGCTGCGGGAGCACCACAAGCCCTGGCTCAGGAGTTAAATTTCCCTCTCAGGGCCGTCGGGACTGAGCTTCAGCACCTTACTACACCTACCTTTGAGTCAATAACATGTGGACCCGATAGGTGACTAGTCCACATGTAATGCTCCCGTAGGCAGAGGGGCAGTGGGGCCAAGAGGGGTGAGCCGCAGGTCGGGGGACGTGTGGTTTCATGGGTTCGAGCGGCGTCGTGGGAATCGCGAGTGGCTGTGGTAGAAACTTGATGCTCGCCGCATTTTAGGTGGCCCACATGTCATGCACACAAAGGCAGAGGGGCGGTGCGGCCGATAGGGGTGAGGTGCATGTCGGGGGGTGTGGTGCCGTGGGTTGGAGAGGCATCATGGGAATCGTGAGATGAAACGTGATGGTCGCCGTAGTTGAACTTCCATGGACAAGCTGTCATGTCTATGGACACATGCACTGCATACCGATCACTGGAAGGAGTAGCAGAGAAAGCTATATATGCGGATAAATAGTTCCTTATAGTCAAGCGGACCCACGCTACTACTCTGTTCCAAAGACATGCACACCATCGAAATAGTCCATCTATATCAATATACATCGAGAGGGAATAATTTTTTTTACAAGAGAGGAAATAGTTCATCCATCCATAATGCCCTCCTGCTGGTGCAGCCTTTTCTTCTTCTTCTTCTTCTTCTTCTTCTTCTTATTCTTCTTCTTCTTCTTCTTATTCTTCTTCTTCTTCTTGTTCTCATTCTCTGTGGGAGACGGCTTCGCAACAAGCTCTTTGGACCTTGCAGCTATCTCGAAACTCACACGGGCATCGAGGGCAGCATATTTTATCCGCTCGTACGTCAAGGGATAATTCTCCCATCCAGACGAACTTAATGCTACCGTCTCGTCACCCTTCTGAATATTTGTACTGAGCACAAAATTTGCTACGTTGAATAGGGATGGTGTCTGTTTATCACAAACTTCTACATGAATTTTGATTCTGGTTTGTAGGTCAGCGATGCTATTCAAATGAAGGTTGTACGGCTCCAGCTTCTGTTTGTCCCCTTCGATGGCTGCCCCACAGAAGTATACGTCCTCCCGAGACAATAAATCGTGAAGCTCACCTGGTATGGAGGGTGAGTGTATGATGTGGTACACCAAAACTTCATCTTCGAGGCACAGCTGAAGGACGGCGGCGCGCTGGATCTTCCCAGGGGCACGCTCCATGTACTCTGCGTCGGGACCAATGACCCTCGTCTCTACCTTTTCAAGGGAGTTGGATGCATTGTTGATCCACTGCCGAACAACCTTTGGGTGGACGGTGACAGTGTCAACTATGCGCATCGAGCCTTCGACGAGGACATGTTGGACGCTAAAAACCTGCATCTCGATCTCTATCGCCATTTGGAACCGCTGGAATGGAGGGATATGGTTTGGAGAATTAGGATTAGATGGCTAGTCTAACTGAAGTAGTAGATGATTATTTAAAGAGGTTAAAACAATGTGAACGCAGTGAGGTTTGGATGCAAATGAAGACGAAGGGGAGGTGAAGAAGCCGAGGAGAATCGGTTCCTGATGGAGAAGTAAATGGGAGAAGTGGTGTGCAGGCAGTTGATTAGACGGCTAGGTAGACTAAACGAAAAGGCTATGCGAGTAGACTGATGAGTCGTACCTGTTCGTGTATGTGCCCATCCTTCCTGATAGGTGGGACCTATGCAAACAGATAAAAAATGTGTCGTAGTTTTTTTTGAGCGCGTGAGTGGGAGACACAACATTCTCTGGTTAAGGAATACTCCCTCCGTTTAGGTGAGTATAAGTCACCTTATGAAAATCAGGTTTCCCCAAAACCTTTAGGCGTGGAGCATTAACTTCCTGCTCGATCCCCTCCTAGCCTCGTTAGCTAGCGTTCTCTTCCTCTGCCGCTGCGTTCTACCTTTCCATTTTTCCTCTTCTCAAGTGTGGAACGATTTGCATGCCGTCCTTGATGCACCAGAACGACCATTGCATGCATTGCGGCAGAGCGTTGATTGGGCATGCACGAGAATTTGGTTCTGCTCGCAATATGGATGATACCTGAACGGTGAAGTGAACAGGCATGCTAGCACGGGAGACCTATTTACGCTATACAATACTGGAGTACTCATGTACCTACTACTACTACTAGTAGTAGTAGTACAACTATGGTACACTTGATGGTCAAAATACTATTCATCTGGTCCTCACAGTGAAGTGACAACACCCTGCGCCTGACACTAGTCCAGGCGGCGTGTTTGGGTTACCAAAGTCAGCCTCACCCTGTGCATAGTGCAGTCTGTCACCGCCGCTGTACAGCACATTGGCGCCTCGCCTCGTCTCCCTCTCCACTCCCATAGCACCACTCCATCTCCATCTCCTTCTCCGTCTCCATCTCACTGTGCCCCCATGTACCGTCGCCTCACTCGCCTCCCCCAGTACCGCTATTCCCTCGCTAGCCGCTCCAGCACCGACATCCTTCTCCCCCGTAAATCAAGCCCCCTTCCAAACTCCACCATGGCCGAACGCGAACCGCGCAGCATCCATATGAGCCGCGATTGGAGCAATCTTCCCAGTGACATCCTCGACCTCTGTTGTTCGTGTATGGATATGTTGAGCGCCCTGCGGCTGGCTGCATGCTCGAGGGACATGCACACGGCCATCGTCGAAGCGAGGCCTAAGCTTTTCAAGACACCCTGCTTGCTGCTATCTGGTCTTGCGAGATTGGCTCACCATGATAAGGAGGTGTGCATGATTCCCCTCGACTTCAATCCGATCTCCATTAGCCGAAACTTCTTTGCAGGTATGTAGTGGGTCGCCGTACATCATTTCCCTCGACATCGATCTGATCACCATCGCCCGAAACTTCTTGGCAGGTATGTACTGGGTCGGCATGAACTCCCACTAGATGGCTGCCTTCAAAGAAGACGGTAAAAAGTTGGTGCTCGTGAACTTCCAGACCTCCCATGAGATTATCCTCCCTCCGTTGGATTATATAGAGTATTACCATCGTGGTCCAAGTCATCTAGATTACTACGTCAGTTGGACGGACCTTGTTTTGCAGAAGATTGTAATCTGCCAAGTGCCCACACAACATGCGAATTACGCAGATGATACGTCTCCAACGTATCTATAATTTTTGATTGCTCCATGCTATATTATCTACTGTTTTGGGAAATATTGGGCTTTATTATCCTCTTTTATATTACTTTTGGGACTAACCTATTAACCGGAGGCCCAGCCCAGATTTGCTGTTTTATGCCTATTTCAGTGTTTCGAAGAAAAGGAATATCAAACGGAGTCGAAACAGAACGAAATCAACTGGAGAAGTTATTTTTGGAACGAAAGCCACCAGATAGACTTGGACTCCACGTCAGGAGATACGGGAGGTGCTCACGAGGGTGGGGGGCGCCCCCCCTAGGGCGCGCCCCCTGCCTCGGGGGCCCCCGTGGCTCCTCCGACGTACCTCCTGCACCCATATATATCGTCGTACCCTAAAATTTCCAGAACGGAGATTAGATCGGGAGTTCCGCCGCCAGAAGCCTCCGTAGCCACCAAAAACCAATCTAGACCCGTTCCGGCACCCTGCCGGAGGGGGAATCCCTCTCCGGTGGCCATCTTCATCATGCCGGTGCTCTCCATGACGAGGAGGGAGTAGTTCTCCCTCGGGGCTGAGGGTATGTACCAATAGCTATGTGTTTGATCTCTCTCTCTCTCTCTCTCTCTCTCTCGTGTTCTTGAGGTGATACGATCTTGATGTATCACGAGCTTTGCTATTATAGTTGGATCTTATGTTTCTCCCCCCCCCCTCTTCTCTCTTGTAATGAATTGAGTTTCCCCTTTGAAGTAATCTTATCGGATTGAGTCTTTAAAGATTTGAGAACACTTGATGTTTTTCTTGCCGTGGATATCTGTGGTGACAATGGGATATCACGTGATTCACTTGATGTATGTTTTGGTGACCAACTTGCGGGTTCCGTCCATGAACCTATGCATAGGGGTTGGCACACGTTTTCGTTGTGATTCTCCGGTAAAACTTTGGGGCACTCTTTGAGGTCCTTTGTGTTGGTTGAATAGATGAATCTGAGATTGTGTGATGCATATCGTATAATCATACCCACGGATACTTGAGGTGACATTGGAGTATCTAGGTGACATTAGGGTTTTGGTTGATTTGTGTCTTAAGGTGTTATTCTAGTATGAACTCTAGGGCTGTTTGTGACACTTATAGGAATAGCCCAACGGATTGATTGGAAAGAATAACTTTGAGGTGGTTTTGTACCCTACCATAATCTCTTCGTTCGTTCTCCGCTATTAGTGACTTTGGAGTGACTCTTTGTTGCATGTTGAGGGATAGTTATGTGATCCAATTATGTTAGTATTGTTGAGAGGACTTGCACTAGTGAAAGTATGAACCCTAGGCCTTGTTTCAACGCATTGCAATACCGTTACGCTCACTTTTATCATTAATTACCTTGCTGTTTTTATATTTTCATACTACAAAAACTATTATCTACTATCCATATTGCACTTGTATCACCATCTCTTCACCGAACTAGTGCACCTATACAATTTACCATTGTATTGGGTGTGTTGGGGACACAAGAGACTCTTTGTTATTTGGTTGCAGGGTTGCTTGAGAGAGACCATCTTCATCCTACGCCTCCTACGGATTGATAAACCTTAGGTCATCCACTTGAGGGAAATTTTCTACTGTCCTACAAACCTCTGCACTTGGAGGCCCAACAACGTCTACAAGAAGAAGGTTGTGTAGTAGACATCAAGCTCTTTTCTGGCGCCGTTGCCGGGGAGGTTAGCGCTTGAAGGTATATCTTTAGATCTTGCAATCGATTCTTTTAGTTTCTTGTTTTATCACTAGTTTAGTTTATAAAAGAAAATTAAAAAAATGGAATTGAGTTTGTCTCATACGCTTCACCTTTTTAATATCTTTTGTGAGTATGATGGAAAGGATAATTGTGCTCAAGTGCCAGAAGAAGAAATCTATAAAATGTTTGGCACTAAATATTTGAATGATGAGCATGATTGCAATGTTATTAGTATGAATTCCTTGAATATCCATGATGCTAATGATATGCAAAGCCACAAGCTTGGGGAAGCTATGTTTGATGAAGATGATATTTTTTGCCCCCCAAGCTTTGATGAGCAAATTTACTATGATGAAAGCATACCTCCTATCTATGATGATTATTGTGATGATACATATGCTATAAAAAGTAATGATGATTATATTTATAAAACTTGTCATGATTATGATTACCCTTTTTCTGAACATTACTCTTTTAATGTGGAAACAATTTATAGTATTCAAGTCTCTTATGATACTCCCACTATTCCGATTAAGAAGAAATTTGCTTATGTGGAGAGTAGTAAATTTTCTATGCTTGTAGATCATGAAAATAATGGTTTAGGTGCTGGTTATATTGTTGAATTCATTCATGATGCCACTGAAAATTATTATGAGGGAGGAATATATGCTTGTAGGAATTGCAATAATATCAAGTTTCCTCTCTATGTGCTTAAAATTTTGAAGTTATGCTTGTTTTACCTTCCTATGCAAGTTCATTCTTGTTCCCATAAGTTGTTTGCTCACAAAATCCATATGCATAGGAAGTGGGTTAGACTTAAATGTGCTAGTCATATTCTTCATGATGCTCTCTTTATGTTACAATTCTTATCCTTCATGTGAGCATCATTGAAATCATCATGCCTAGCTAGGGGCATTAAACGATAGCGCTTGTTGGGAGGCAACCCAATTTTATTTTTGTTCCTTGCTTTTTGTTCCTGTTTAGTAATAAATAATTCATCTAGCCTCTGTTTAGATGTAGTTTTATGTGTTTAATTAGTATTTGTGCCAAGTAGAACCTTTGGGAAGACTTGGGGAAAGTCTTGTTGATCATGCTGTAAAAAAAACAGAAACTTTAGTGCTCACGAGAATTGCTGCCATTTTTATTTGGAGAGTGATATTTAGTTAATTCTTTTTGCAGATGATTAATAGGTAAATTCCTCAGGTCCAGCAATTTATTTGAGAATTTTATGAGTTCCAGAAGTATACGTTTGATCCAGATTACTACAGACTGTTCTGTTTTTGACAGATTCTGTTTTTCATGTGTTGTTTACTTATTTTGATGAATCTATGGCCAGTAAAATAGTTTATAAACCATAGAGAAGTTGGAATACAGTAGGTTTAACACCAATATAAATAAAGAATGAGTTCATTACAGTACCTTGAAGTGGTGATTTACTTTCTTATACTAACGGAGCTTACGAGTTTTCTACTTTAAGTTTTGTGTTGTGAAGTTTTCAAGTTTTGGGTAAGGATTCGATGGACTATGGAATAAGGAGTGGCAAGATCCTAAGCTTGGGGATGCCCAAGGCATCCCCTCTTTCGTCCACTTCCATCGGTAATTTACTTGGAGCTATATTTTTATTCACCAACATGATATGTGTTTTGCTTGGAGCGTCAATTTATTTTGTTAGGATTTACTTGCTGTTATTTAGAACAATGTTTTGAATCTTTTATTTCAATAAAAGTGGCATTGATATCCTTTACTATGCCTATGTTACAAGTATACATGTTGCTGTTTAAAAATAGAAAGTTTACCGCTGTTGCAATAATTCCCTAGAAAAGTCAGAATGTGATAAAATGTTGAAACCTTTTGCATATTAAGCTCTGATAAATTTACTACAGTGGGAATTTTATTTCATAATTTTTGGAGCTAGGGAAGTATGGATGTTGCAGCATTCTTTACAGACTGTCCTGTTTAGGCAGATTGCTGTTATGTTTGCATTGTTTGCATATGTTTGTTTCTTTAATGATTCTATTTGAGGATAGGACTATTAAATATGCAGAGGCATTTAGTATTCAATGTTGAATAATAATTTTAGTGATTTGCTACAGTAGAGTATGATAAGATTTTTGCAATGGTTTATACTAACTTATCTCATGAGTTCTTGTTGAGTTTTGTGTGGATGAAGCTTTTGAGATTTAGGGAGACCGTGATATGAGAGGAATTAAGGAGACACAAAAGCTCAAGCTTGGGGATGCCCAAGGCATCCCAAGATACTATTTCAAGAAGTCTCAAGCATCTAAGCTTGGGGATGCCCCGGTTGGCATCCCACCTTTCTTCTTCAACAATCATCGGTTAGTATCGGTTGATCCTAAGTTTTTGCTTCTTCACATGATGTTTGCTATTCTTAGATGTCTTTTTATTTTGCATTGCTTGATGTTTGAATAAAATACCAAGATCTGAAATTATTAAATGTTAGAGAGTCTTCACATAGTTGCATAATTATTCGACTACTCATTGATCTTCACTTACATCTTTCGGAGTAGTTTGTCGTTTGCTCTAGTGCTTCACTTATATCTTTTAGAGCATGGTGGTAGTTTTATTTTGAAGAAATAGATGAACTCTCATGCGTCACTTATATTATTTTGAGAGTCTTAATAGCATGGTAATTTGCTTAAAATCCTAATATGCTAGGTATTCAAGAATAATAAAATTCCCTTATGAGTGTGTTGAATACTATGAGAAGTTTGATACTTGATAATTGTTTTGAGATATGGAGATGGTGATATTAGAGTCATGCTAGTTAAGTAGTTGTGGATTTGAGAAATACTTGTGTTGAAGTTTGTGATTCCCGTAGCATGCACGTATGGTGAACCGTTATGTGATGAAGTCGGAGCATGATTTGTTTATTGATTGTCCTCCTTGAGGGAGTCCTGGATTAGGGGGTGTCCGGATAGCCGGACTATACCTTCGGCCGTACTCCTGGACTATGAAGATACAAGATTGAAGACTTCGTCCCGTGTCCGGAAGGGACTTTCCTTGGCGTGGAAGGCAAGCTTGGCGATACGGATATATAGATCTCCTACCATTGTAACCGACTCTGTGTAACCCTAGCCCTCTCCGGTGTCTATATAAACCAGAGAGTTTTAGTCCGTAGGACGAACAACAATCATACCATAGGCTAGCTTCTAGGGTTTAGCCTCCTTGATATCATGGTAGATCTACTCTTGTACTACCCATATCATCAATATTAATCAAGCAGGACGTAGGGTTTTACCTCCATCAAGAGGGCCCAAACCTGGGTAAAACATCATGTCCCCTGCCTCCTGTTACCATCCGGCCTAGGCGCACAGTTCGGGACCCCCTACCCGAGATCCGCCGGTTTTGACACCGACACTGGTGCTTTCATTGAGAGTTCCTCTGTGTCGTCACTTTCAGGCCCGATGGCTTCTCCGATCATCAATAGCGATGCGATCCAGGGTGAGACTTTTCTCCCCGGACAGATCTTCGTATTCGGCGGCTTTGTACTGCGGGCCAATTCGCTTGGTCATCTGGAGCAGATCGAAAGCTACGCCCCTGGCCATCAGGTCAGATTTGGAAGTTTGAACTACACGGCCGACATCCGCGGAGACTTGATCTTCGACGGATTCGAGCCACAACCAAGCGCGCCGCACTGTCATGATGGGCATGATTTAGCTCTGCCGCCGAACAGTGCCCTGGAGGTCGCACCTGTGTCTGCTTCGACCCCTAGCTCGGAGTCGATCACACCAATCGAGGATGGGTGGTTAGACACCGCCTTGGGGGCTGCAATCTCTACGGCGATCGAGCCGAACACCAGCCCTATTCTCTGCGAAGCCCATGACTCCAAGGAGCCGGACTCCTCTCCAGACTCCGAGCCCTCCGCGCCCCGACCGATCGAACCCGATTGGGCGCCGATCATGGAGTTCACCGCCGCAGACATCTTTCAGCACTCGCCCTTCGGCGATATTCTGAATTCACTAAAGTCTCTCTCTTTATCAGGAGAGCCCTGGCCGGACTATGGTCAACAAGGTTGGGATGCGGATGATGAAGAAATTCAAAGCCCACCCACCACCCACTTCGTAGCCACTGTCGATAATTTAAACGACGTGCTCGACTTCGACTCCGAAGACATCAACGGTATGGACGACGATGTAGGAGATGAACATGAACCAATGCCTATAAGGCACTGGACAGCCACCTCATCTCATGATGTATACATGGTGGACACACCCAAAGGAAGCGACGACGAGGAACACAGGGATGCAACGAGGGATCGTTCACTCGAAAAGCAATCAAAGCAGCGACGTAAGCGCCGCTCCAAGCCCCGCCTCGACAGAGACAACAGCCATACAGACCCAGCCATAGAGCAGGACGAGCCGGCTGACAACGAACATGCCTTCAAGCAAGCGTCCGAACAAGGCAACTTGGATAAACAAATCGAACACCCCGTCCCCGGTGAAAACAACAGTCCGGACGACCTTATGCCGGATAAACTCATGGAGCAGAAGAACCTCCACAAAAGGTTCGTCGCCACTGCGCATTGCCTGAAAAAGCAGAAGCAGAAACTCAAAACTGCGGAAGATGCACTCAGAATCAGATGGAGCAAAGTACGCAACACCGCAGACAAATATGCCGGCAGTCGCCGCACAAAAAGCTATCCAAAGCGAAAGCTACTGCCTGAATTTGACGAGGAGGCCTTAGAGCCCCCGCAGTCAAAAAATAGGAAAGCCATCCAGTCGGATGGACGACCGCATGGCCAGCATGGAGCGGCAAGCGGCGCCGCACACAAGCCGGCACGCGATCCACCAAAGGATCCGCATAAAAAAGACGGCCCAGCCAGATCTATATACGGGCCAAGAAAGCAAGCTCTAGTAAGCAATGCAACACAACAAATATCCGAACATCACGGCACACCCAAATACAGGGGTGCCGCACACCCCCTATGTTTCACCGATGAGGTGCTGGACCATGAATTTCCAGCGGGATTCAAGCCCGTAAACATAGAGGCGTACGACGGAACAACAGACCCTGGGGTCTGGATCGAGGATTATATCCTCCACATACACATGGCCAGAGGAGATGACCTCCACGCCTTAAAATACTTACCCCTCAAGCTTAAAGGGCCAGCCCGGCATTGGCTCAAAAGCCTTCCCGAAAACACCATTGGAAGTTGGGAAGAGCTTGAGGATGCTTTCCGGGCAAATTTTCAAGCGACCTATGTCCGCCCTCCGGATGCAGACGATCTCAATCACATAACTCAATAGCCCAGAGAGTCAGCCCGGAAATTCTGGAACAAATTTCTTACTAAAAAGAATCAGATAGTCGACTGTCCGGACGCCGAAGCCCTAGCAGCTTTTAAGCACAACGTTCGAGACGAATGGCTCGCCAGACACCTCGGCCAAGAAAAGCCAAGAACAATGGCCGCATTAACAAGCCTCATGACCCGCTTTTGCGCAGGAGAGGACAGCTAGTTGGCAAGATGTAGCACCAGCGACCCAAGTACATCCGAAGTTAGGGATGGAAACGGAAAACCCCAACGCAGCAAGGACCAGTGCCGGAATAAGGGAAACAGCCCAAAGAGCACGGCGGTCAACACCGGATTCAAAAGCTCGCGGCAGAATCAGAGAAAGCCGCCCCTCAAGGATAACAGGGACGAGCTATCCAACTTAAACAAAATCTTGGACAAGATATGTCAAATACACAGTACTCCCGGGAAGCCTGCGAACCATACCCACAGAGATTGTTGGGTTTTCAAGCAAGCCAACAAACTCAATGCCGAACACAAGGGGCTCAACACACCAAGTGAGAACAACGACGAACCCCACAAGCAGAGCACCAGAAAACAAAAGGATTTCCCACAAGAAGTCAAAATAGTACACTTACTTCACGTGACGAACAGAACGGCGCCACCAGAGATACGCGCCATACGGCCTATCCCAAAGGAGTCTCGCCAATGGTTGTTAAAACCGATCACCTTCGACCATCAGGATTACTCTATAAGTATCTGGAACGCAGGCTGGACTGCCTTGGTATTAGATCCAATAATCGGCGGACTCCATTTTACAAATGTCCTGATGGACGGTGGCAGTGGTCTAAACCTGTTATACCAGGACACAATCCGCAACATGGGGATAGACCCAACAAAAATTCGCCATAGCAAAACCTCCTTTCAAGGGGTAACGCCAGGCCCGGATGCCCGTTGCATGGGTTCTCTCCGGCTAGAAGTTATGTTCGGCTCCCCCAATAACTTTCGTCGTGAACAGCTAACTTTCCACATCGCCCCATTCTCAAGTAGCTATCAAGCACTGCTGGGACGCGAAGCTTTCGCCCGCTTTAACGCAATACCGCATTATGCATCTCTTACGCTTAAGATGCCCGGTCCACGAGGCATCATCTCATTAAAGGGAAAACATTGAGTGTTCCTCCCGCGCGGAAAATAGTGCGGCTGCCTTGACAGCCCCACAATAAAGCGGCTTCACCAGCCAAAGCATCTAAACAGGTCGTCAAGACCACGGACACGCCTAGAAGAGTCCAGCATAAACATACAATTGATAAAGGCTTAATAGCCGTATACCCCTGTACTAGGGGCTCCACGCATATAAAACAAGAGACAGTAAAGCTCAATTTTACCCATTTCGATTTATACTTTATTTATTTAGTATAACTCATGTTCGGCACGATCTTTCTTTAACTAAGTTCCTCTCTTTTACAGATGAACATCGTGCTACGCCCGTCCAGGATACGGCACAACGGAGACACAGGCACAGACGTGCAGCAGGGACCCGTTCCAAGGATTCTTTTCAGATTAAGACCCTGCTTAAACCTTTTTTTACTGTCTCTTGTTGATACACATCCCCTGGTTTCTTGGTATAACCAAGGAGGAGGCTGGCGTTTTGGCATGTGGCCACGTCAGAGTTTTGCGCGTACCTGGACACCAGGGGCTTATTACTAAGGGCGTTATCCCACCCGCCCTCATAAAGACCGAATACCTTAGGGAGTGTTCGGCGTCGCGAGTTTGGCCTTATATGCATCAGCTCCGAATCATGTCTTTGGTCAAATGTTGGGTTTGCCCGGCTCCTGTGTTTTGCTGCCTTACGTTCCGCTCTATCGGCTAAGGCGGCACCAGGAGAACTACTGCGATTGTGTCCCAGTTCGGCCAGGCGAGCACCTCAGTAGAGAAAGCCGAAAACTGACTGTCATGATATAGCGTGAGACTGGTCAACCACTCGATGACTTACCAGAATCTTTAGGATTCCTCCGCATTAACGAAGGGCCGTTTCCCGGCTAGGCACATACGTGCCCCGAGTTCAGGCGAGCGCAGGCGCCACCAGGGGCTATATAAGTAGCCTCAATGTCAAACTCCTATGGCTAAGTGAAAGTGATAAAGCATCATAGTCCGATTGCCTAGTTCGTTGCGCTATCACCTCCTTTGTAGGACCAAGACGTTGGATCAAGTGTGAAAATGCGCCTTCTGCGAACACCCCCGCATTATGTGCGTGGGGGCTGAAGCCGACGACTGCCATCTTTCAGATTATATATACGTATATGTTAAACGGCCGCATAGGAGGTATTATAATACTTGCAGGCACAAGTATAAAAAGCTTCTACAATTTATCAAAATATTGTTTTACAATAATACATGCTATTCGAATATAGTATCCTTCGAGCACTGCGTCTCTATTAAATGAGCGCCTTGCAGAACTTCCTGAAAATAGCGCTCGGCAGGTACTTGGCTTCCATCCGAGTCTGGGGATGCAACAGCGGTGGCTTCCATTTCTGCCCAGTATGTCTTGACACGGGCAAGAGCCATCCACGCACCCTCTATGCACGCTGACCTCTTCATCGCATTGATATGCGGCGCCGCACCAAGGAACTGCTGCACCAAGTTGAAATAACTTTTCATCTCTGGCCTCTCTGGCCACAGGTGACTCATGACATACTTCATGGCGAGTCTGGACAACCTATTTAGCTCGGCCCATTCGGCCAAACGATCGGCTAATGACAATGGACGCTCTGGATTATGGAACTGCGAGCAGAAGAGCTTTTCCACTTCGCGATCTTCTTGATCTCAGAAGTGTTCGATCGCATCTGCGGCACTCGCTGCTAAATCCAGATAGGTGTCTGCTGTACTCCACATCTGGTCTAACGGAGCATTATTAGGATCACAGAACTTCCTCCGCGGCATAAAGGGCTTTCCAGCCGCGATCTCTCCGGCCCGACGCAGCTCCTCTTTCATAGCTCTCATGGCAGAGCGAGCATCCTTGGCATCGGCAACGGCCTTCTTCAGGTCCGTCTGTTCCGCCCGATCTTCTTTTTCAAGAAGCTTGCAACGGTCAGCAGCGTTCTTCAGCTTCACGGCCATCTCGACCATTTCCTTCTTGCTTCAGCAGTGAGCAGCCTGTTCGTCTTTTAGCTCTTCAATTGCCTTTCCGGCAGCCGCATCACTTTTCCTGGCTTGCTCCTTGGCTCGGGCAAGTTCCGCCCGAAGATTCTCCATGGCAGCAGCACCATCTGCATCAAGCGCACACATTGTAAGATACTGGTATAAAGCTCCTCTTACCAGGCACCGCCGAAGGAATTACATACCTTGTGCCTCGTCATGCCGCTTATTGACAAGTGCGATGTCGGCATCTGCCACGTCAAGTTGCCGCTTTAGCTCGGCAAATCCATCAGTCCGGCTGGCCACCGGACACTTCGCCACCTACGTATAAAGGCGGCATATTAGACCTGGGATTATGATCCTCTGTGCGCCGTCACTTTTGACAACACACAGAGTCTCAGGGGCTACTATCTACACATGGCGCATCTTATTTATGCGCAACTATCCAAAAAGGGTACATTATTTCGCGTACCTCAAAACCTGTCAGTAAACTCCTGACGGCCTCGTGCAATCCGCTCTCCGCGGATGAAATCCTCTCAATCACCATACCCATCAATGCACGGTGCTCCTCTGAGATAGATGCTCGCCCTAGCAGATCCTTCAGCTCCTCTGACCGCGCACCAGACGGCGCCGGACTCGTCCGATGGCCCTTTTCGAAGGCCGGACGCGGAGGGCTTTGGGGGGCCATATGACTACCTTCCGGCCCCGCCGGATTCGGAGAAACCCTCCGCGACAATACCTCAGGGTCGCTCGCCTCGCAAGGCGGTACGGCAGGGGGAGGCGTTCCGCTCTCCATCATCTCTGGAAGAAGATCCCCCGAAGACGAGCTCTGCTGAGAAGGGCTAAGGTCCGAGCTACAAGGTAAATTTTCGATTACTTTTCTCAGATATAAAGCAGGGATTTCTCTTGTTTCTTAAAAAGAAAACTCCTCTCTACTTACGGCTCGATGGAGGGCTGATCCCCTTGAGGGCAAAATTCGGCCGAAGTATCCCCCAGCACAGGACCCTCTGGCGAAGATTTCTTCCCCCACTTTAAGGCCATGGTCCCTGGGTCTTCACAGGCGGTCCTCTTCTTCCCCTGAGGAGAGGAATTTTTGATTCCTCCCTTCCGGACAACCTCCTTTGAGGAGGCTGTAGCTTCCTTGTCCCCTCCCTCGCTTCCCTTTGAAGGCACAACCTCCAACATCCTGACTAGCACGGGACCCGGCATGGTCTCGGGGAGGGGGGCCGGACACCTGATTAGCTTTGCTTTTGCTATCCACTCCTGTTTAAAGGACAGCTCTTTTAGGGGCAATTTCATGATAAATATATGGATAGCGAGTCCGGGCACAAGGCTACTTACTTGAGTATCCGGACGATTGCAGCTCAGACCTGCGTCCTCCGTAGAATCCAGACACACTACTTGTGGTCCGAAGAACAATTTGTACATCTCCACAGGCGTCATGCCAAGAAAATGTTGGAGAACTCGTGGTCCCTCCGGGTTGAACTCCCACAGGCGGAGGGGGCGACGTTTGCAGGGCAGAACTCAGCGAATTAACATAACCTGTGTCACCATGACCAGACTGATGTCTCTTTCTAGGAGATCTCGGATGCGGCCCTGCAACAGGGGCACATCCTTTGCCGGCCCCCAGTCTAGCCCCGTATTGACCCATGACGCCAGTCGTGGCGGGGGACCCGAGCGAAAAGCAGGTGGCGCCACCCACTTAGGGGCCCTGGGAGCGGTAATATAAAACCACTCTCGTTGCCATAAGCTGGGCTCCTCTTGAAAATAGCCCTCGGGCCATGGAGTACCAGCATTCTTTCTTATAAAAGCACCTCCGCACTCCGCGTGCCGTCCCTCGATCATCTTCGGCTCTACTTTGAAGGTATTGAGCCATAGTCTGAAGTGAGGAGTGATACAGAGGAAGGCTTCACACACGAGATGAATGAGGAAATATGGAGGATGGACTCCGGGGCTAAGTCATGAAATTCCAGCCCATAATAATACATGAGCCCCCTCACGAAGGGATCCGTCGGGAAGCCTAGCCCCCGAAGGAAGTGAGACATGAACACCACACTCTCATCGGGCTTGGGAGTGGGAATGACCTGCCCTTGAGCAGGCAGCCTATGCGAGATTTCGCTGGTCAAGAACCTGGCCTCTCTCAACTTCAGCACGTCCTCCTCCGTGGCATCCATCGGCCTCGAAGGTCGGAACCGGACATTGTCGAAGGTCCGAAGCGCCTGAAATCTGGAGCCTTGGGTGTTGGAACTCGAGGCGAAGGGCAAACTCGTTTGAGATTGAAAGAAAGGAGTAAGGCCTTGGTCTCTTCATAAGAGCTTGAATACCAAGGGCCTTCCCCGTGACCGTTTGGGACACGCCTTTGATCGAGAAAATATACCAACGGGTACGGTTGGGTTACCCACGCCCGTATTGATGAGAATCCCGGAATAAGGGGACACGATCTCTGCTTTAACAAGACGTGCCAAGGAAACCGCCTCGCTAAACGCACTGAGGTCGGACGGTAAAACGATTCGAATAAAGACTTGGCCGTGGTGTGATGTCACGCTACGGAATACGTCAACAGATTAGATTTGTGTAAATATTATTCTCTCTATGGCAATATGTGGAAACTTATTTTGCAGAGCCGGACACTACCTTTGTGTTCAAAATCTTCTATGAAGTACTTGGAGGAGGAACCCGCCTTGCAATGTCGAAGACAATCTGCGCACCGGACTCATCGTCATTGAAGCCTGGTTCAGGGGCTACTGAGGGAGTCCTGGATTAGGGGGTGTCCGGATAGCCGGACTATACCTTCGGCCGGACTCTTGGACTATGAAGATACAAGATTGAAGACTTCGTCCCATGTCCGGAAGGGACTTTCCTTGGCGTGGAAGGCAAGCTTGGCGATACGGATAGATAGATCTCCTACCATTGTAACCGACTCTGTGTAACCCTAGCCCTCTCCGGTGTCTATATAAACCGGAGAGTTTTAGTCCGTAGGACGAACAACAATCATACCATAGGCTAGCTTCTAGGGTTTAGCCTCCTTGATCTCGTGGTAGATCTACTCTTGTACTACCCATATCATCAATATTAATCAAGCAGGACGTAGGGTTTTACCTCCATCAAGAGGGCCCAAACCTGGGTAAAACATCGTGTCCCCTACCTCCTGTTACCATCCGGCCTAGACGCACAGTTCGGGACCCCCTACCCCAGATCCGCCGGTTTTGACACCGACACTCCTTATGAGTGGCGGTCGGGGACGAGCGATGGTCTTTTCCTACCAATCTACCCCCCTAGGAGCATGCACGTAGTACTTTGTTTCGATAACTAATAGATTTTTGCAATAAGTATGTGAGTTCCTTATGACTAATGTTGAGTCCATGGATTATATGCACTCTCACCCTTCCACCATTGCTAGCCTCTCTAGTACGGCGCAACTTTCGCCGGTACCATAAACCCACCATATACCTTCCTCAAAACAGCCACCATACCTACCTATTATGGCATTTCCATAGCCATTCCGAGATATATTGCCATGCAACTTTCCACCGTTCCGTTTATTATGACACACTCCATCATTGTCATATTGCTTAGCATGATCATGTAGTTAACATCGTATTTGTGGCAAAGCCACCATTCATACTTCTTTCATAAATGTCACTCATGAGTCATTGCACATCCCGGTACACCGCCGGAGGCATTCATATAGAGTCATATCTTTGTTCTAGTATCGAGTTGTAATCATTGAGTTGTAAATAAATAGAAGTGTGATGATCATCATTCAATAGAGCATTGTCCCCCCCCCCCAAAGAGAAAGGCCATAAAAAAAGAAAGGCCAAATAAAAAAGGAAATGCCAAATAAAAAATAAAAAATAAAAGGGACAATGCTGCTATCCTTTTACCACACTTGTGCTTCAAAGTAGCACCATGATCTTCATAGTAGAGAGTCTCTCATGTTATCACTTTCATATACTAGTGGGAATTTTACATTATAGAACTTGGCTTGTATATTCCAATGATGGGCTTCCTCAAATTGCCCTAGGTCTTCATGAGCAAGCAAGTTGGATGCACACCCACTAGTTTCTTTTGTTAAGCTTTCATACACTTATAGCTCTAGTGCATCCGTTGCATGGAAATCCCTACTCACTCACATTGATATCTATTGATGGGCATCTCCATAGCCCGTTGATACGCTTAGTCGATGTGAGACTATCTTCTCCCTTTTTGTCCTCTCCACAACCACCATTCTATTCCACCTATAGTGCTATGTCCATGGCTCACGCTCATATATTGCGTGAAGATTGAAAAAGTTTGAGAACATCAAAAGTATGAAACAATTGCTTGGCTTGTCATCGGGGTTGTGCATGATTTAAATATTTTGTGTGGTGAAGATGGAGCATAGCCAGACTATATGATTTTGTAGGGATAGCTCTCTTTGGCCATGTTATTTTGAGAAGACATGATTGCTTACTTAGTATGCTTGAAGTATTATTATTTTTATGTCAATATGAGCTTTTGTCTTGAATCTTATGGATCTGAATATTCATGCCACAAGTAGGAAGAATTACATTGAAATTATGCCAACTAGCATTCCACATCAAAAATTATCTTTTTATCATTTACCTACTCGAGGACAAGCAGGAATTAAGCTTGGGGATGCTTGATACGTCTCCAACGTATCTATAATTTTTGATTGCTCCATGCTATATTATCTACTGTTTTGGGCAATATTGGGCTTTATTATCCTCTTTTATATTACTTTTGGGACTAACCTATTAACCGGAGGCCCAGCCCAGATTTGCTGTTTTATGCCTATTTCAGTGTTTCGAAGAAAAGGAATATCAAACGGAGTCGAAACAGAACAAAATCAACTGGAGAAGTTATTTTTGGAACGAAAGCCACCAGATAGACTTGGACTCCACGTCAGGAGATACGGGAGGTGCTCACGAGGGTGGGGGGCGCCCCCCCTAGGGCGCGCCCCTTGCCTCGTGGGGCCCCCGTGGCTCCTCCGACGTACCTCCTGCACCCATATATATCGTCGTACCCTAAAATTTCCAGAACGGAGATTAGATCGGGAGTTCCGCCGCCAGAAGCCTCCGTAGCCACCAAAAACCAATCTAGACCCGTTCCGGCACCCTGCCGGAGGGGGAATCCCTCTCCGGTGGCCATCTTCATCATGCCGGTGCTCTCCATGACGAGGAGGGAGTAGTTCTCCCTCGGGGCTGAGGGTATGTACCAATAGCTATGTGTTTGATCTCTCTCTCTCTCTCGTGTTCTTGAGGTGATACGATCTTGATGTATCACGAGCTTTGCTATTATAGTTGGATCTTATGTTTCTCCCCCCCTCTTCTCTCTTGTAATGAATTGAGTTTCCCCTTTGAAGTAATCTTATCGGATTGAGTCTTTAAAGATTTGAGAACACTTGATGTTTGTCTTGCCGTGGATATCTGTGGTGACAATGGGATATCACGTGATTCACTTGATGTATGTTTTGGTGACCAACTTGCGGGTTCCGTCCATGAACCTATGCATAGGGGTTGGCACACGTTTTCGTTGTGATTCTCCGGTAAAACTTTGGGGCACTCTTTGAGGTCCTTTGTGTTGGTTGAATAGATGAATCTGAGATTGTGTGATGCATATCGTATAATCATACCCACGGATACTTGAGGTGACATTGGAGTATCTAGGTGACATTAGGGTTTTGGTTGATTTGTGTCTTAAGGTGTTATTCTAGTATGAACTCTAGGGCTGTTTGTGACACTTATAGGAATAGCCCAACAGATTGATTGGAAAGAATAACTTTGAGGTGGTTTCGTACCCTACCATAATCTCTTCGTTCGTTCTCCGCTATTAGTGACTTTGGAGTGACTCTTTGTTGCATGTTGAGGGATAGTTATGTGATCCAATTATGTTAGTATTGTTGAGAGGACTTGCACTAGTGAAAGTATGAACCCTAGGCCTTGTTTCAACGCATTGCAATACCGTTACGCTCACTTTTATCATTAATTTCCTTGCTGTTTTTATATTTTCATACTACAAAAACTATTATCTACTATCCATATTGCACTTGTATCACCATCTCTTCGCCGAACTAGTGCACCTATACAATTTACCATTGTATTGGGTGTGTTGGGGACAGAAGAGACTCTTTGTTATTTGGTTGTAGGGTTGCTTGAGAGAGACCATCTTCATCCTAGGCCTCCTACGGATTGATAAACCTTAGGTCATCCACTTGAGGGAAATTTGCTACTGTCCTACAAACCTCTGCACTTGGAGGCCCAACAACGTCTACAAGAAGAAGGTTGTGTAGTAGACATCAGCAGACTTCAAGCTAATTGCCTTGTTCGACCGCGGACTCGCCTATCTTTGCGCCGGTGCCTTCTTTAGCTAGAGACAACTCGGCTCGCAGTGGATCATCATCAAAGCTGATACACACTTCTGTGATGCTATTGAACACAATGGCATGATCTACACGATCGACAAAGCAGATGGCACCACGTATTGCTGGGACAACGCGTGTAAGTTGTTTCCTCTCATGTTAATGATGACGCCATGACACTGTTTGAACTTTTTGTGATGATTGGCATATCTCTGTTTGAGCAGAATTTGAGTAGAACTATGGAAATGTATTAGAGACGCCGTAAATCATCTATATTTGGAACGAGTTAATTCATGCGATTGTGACCATGTCATTACAACCAATTTGTACCCTGAATAATCAAACGGTTAGGAATATATGGATATTATCCTTATTTTACAGTAATCTATATACTACTACTAAATATGAGTGTGTATCAATGGCCATGTTAGTTTCCTCATTTTCATGATGTAGAAACATGCACCACACTGTTGGTTTCATCTAACCATACATTAGGGAAGTAAATGTGCATATGGAGAACTCTATATTTGGAAGTAGTGAAATCCTGCAATGCTTACCATGTGTACATACCTATATTCGCCCTTCAGCAATCAATGGCTAGAATAATATCCTCACAAAATTTTTGCCCACAGAACACGAGTATATAACAATGCATGGTCTGTTAGTTACCTTGAAGAATTTGTTTGTGAGGACATAACATGATTACATAACATGCATGACATGGTAGTTTCCTGTGAAGAATCAATTGCGAGATAACATGAGTATAACCATGCATGGCACTTCTATATTTTCGAACCCAGTATACATTTCCCTGTATTTTCCTCCCAGTTCCAACAGGGACATATCAATGCTGTTTCTTGCATTATACTACTCATACTCTGAACAATGCTGATCTTACATTAACAATGCCTGTCCTTTTTGATATGATGCAGTGTCCCTACAGTTACCGCCCTTTGTAATCACACCACCTTTGCCAAAAACAGGGAAGCACAACTAGTTCCTCGCTCGATCAGATGACGGCAAAAGACTGATGATCATTCGGATACATGAGCCAGAAAAGTTATATTACAAAAACCCCATTGTATACAAGCACCGTGTAATACGTTTGTATCCGGACAGTGGCTGTTACATCTATGAGCAGGATACCAGCTTGTTGGGGCCTTTAGGATTTTTTAGTTGGAGGCGGGTAAACAGCCTTGGTTCACACTCTCTTTTCTCGGACTCAATTATCCGATTAACCAGGAGATCACCGTTGGCAAGGACCTTGATGGCAGAGAGGCTTTGTTTGCTATGGAAAATTGTGTCTACACGGCGAGCCCTAGGAGTTCGGGAGCAAACTCCCCTGATTGTCAATGATAAAGCCTGCAGCCAAAAGAAGGTGAGAATGACAAAGGCATCCAGATTAACTTTGATCCTTGGATGTCTCAATTACGACAGGCAGTGATGTGGTTCGAGCCTTCAGGTTGATAGGTAATTGGGCTGTTGCATCGAAAAGGTGGAGTACTGGTGTCTCCGGATCACTGGTCGCTGAAGCGGGGCTGCAAATTATGATGGTGTTGGATCATCTCTTCGAATGACTTTGTTGTCTTTGCTGCTGGTTCTGGATGGGTAGTTCTTTATTTTGTTATGCATATTCCTTGTCATTTGGTCATCCTCGTCTATGTCACTCTTACTATGTAATAGTTGCTTCTGTTTAGAATGTCATTCTCGTCTGGATCACGAGAGTCTGAGCGCTACAGATGGGTGCGTTTTGGTGGTCTAGCAAGACTTCTTATGAACTATCATGTCTTGCTGTTTATGTCAATAGTAGTCACTAGTCAGTGTTTGAATGTTGTATATATCGTTGTTTTGAACTGTTTATTGTCTCAAACTACTGGTGGCTAAATCAGGGCATCACCATTCTCCAGTGTTCAGAGTATATCTCCTTTTTTCAAGCTATATAATTTGAGCTTGGTGTCTTTTCGATGATGTACACTTGTTTGGGCCAGTGAGGTGTCGTTGAATATGGGCCGAGTAGTAATGCAATGCCAAACAGGTCAATTATGACTCTCAAGCCGGGCTCTCAAAAGATCCTGAAAAAAGGTCGGGTTCTTAAAAAAAGAATGAATAAGGACTCTTAGGCCGACATGTGGGCGCCACCGGTGTTTTCGTGCGCTTGCGCACCCAGAGCATATTGGCGCATGCTCGAAATTCATGCTACCTTTTCATCCGCAGTCTCCCGCCCCTCCCCCACCTCTGGAATCTCGATTCCTACTCCAGTTCCCCCAAATCCCCCTCCTGTACTCCCTGTACTCAAGCGCACTATCATGTCGCCGGTCAACGCGGATCTCCGAGCTGGAGATCCTGAGGTCCGTCCTGCCTTCGGTCGCTGCGTGCTGTCACTCAACAGTGGCATGGCGGCGCTTGACGACCAGTTTGCTGGCAAAGTGCTGATGGTAACCATCAAAGGCGACCGGCCTCCCGTCTTGCCGGATGACCTTGTCAAAGCTCTCGGCATTGCGCACAGCATCCAAATAAGTGACTTGCTCGTTGAAGTCTGTCCGCCACCGGCTGGTTTCTTCGTCAGGTTCCGGACAACTTTCGACTGCAGTCGTGTGTTCGAATCTTCCCGGTGTTTGTTCTACGATGGCGCGCTGGTGAGCTTTGATCGGTGGCACCCAGGATGGGGCTCGGTGCCCTCTGAGCTTGAGTTTTTAACAAAGCTTACCTTCCACAGCATGCCTCGACGTGCTTGGAACAACGAGTCCATGAACGAGCTTATCAACGACCTTGGAGGTGAGCTCGTAAGTATGTTTGTTCCTCCAGACAGATGGGCTCTGATGGTTATAGCATGGATGAAGAAGCCGTCCACCATACCGAAGGTGATTGGTGTTGAGATACCGGTGCAGGAACCGAGGTTGTACTATTCGTCGCCACCAAGCCCGCCGCGGACCACGTTAGGGATGTACCTGTATCGAGTGTTCGTGCATGTCGAAGAAGTGGTCAATCCATCAATCGAAGTCCTGCCGCCGCCGCTGGTGCCAGGGTCCGTCGATGACATCCATTACAGGATTCAATGTCAGACTTTCCCCGTGTTGCTCGGAACGATGGATGGCACAGGGCCTACTCCATCGCGCGATGGAGGCCACTACTTCTTTGGGAGAAGAGGCAGGGCTGGCTGCCTGGTTGTGCTCTTATTTGAGGTAACAACTGAATCTTGTCAGATACTAGTTAAATCCGAGCTATGGGTGTGAAGCACTGATATGCCAGTACATTTGATTGTGATCTGTTCTAATTTTGTACCTGAACTTTTTTTAGAAAGGGATGTACGTCAACTTAATGTGCTAGGAGAACTTATTGTGTTGTCTGTCTATTTTCTTTGCACAACATTCAAGATATTTCCCCATCATTGATAAAGACGATGAACCGTTATGTACGACTTCGTTGGTTTCAACATAGCCCTTCCCATAGCGATCCACTGCTTCCATCCTGATTGTGCCGCCTGCGTGAAAATTTTGTATGCAAGTTCAGTGTGCTATGATGTTCTATATGATTGTGTCAACTATATAAGTTTTTACTAAGCATCAGCAATGCATATGGCTGAAAGATGTATTTACGAGCATCGGCCGATGGGTCTCTCTCTCTCTCTCTCACACACACACACACACAGACGCGCGCGTGCGCGCCCACACACGCACAAGTGGGACTCGTTGAATTATTTATTTGCTCGTGACAGCTTTTAATTAGGTTCCACTGTAATCTAACTTTTTTATTAAGTTATTAATTGAGCTCAGTGACTTCAAAAAGTTGTACAGAAGCCTTGTTTGGGCCTTTCCGGCGTCGCTGAATGTGGGCTGAGTAACCATGTTAGGTTTTACTGTACTACACAGGCCTTTTTCACTATTTTTTAATAATACATTTTTTATTAATTTTCATAAATATTACGCTGGGTAATTTTTTTTCAAGAATAATACACCGTCCACCTGCTGCAGGCCGACTCGGCCTAGTCGGCCCACAGCAGGCCGATTGGATTCCAGTCGGCCTACAGCTGGCCGACTGTCCCCTGTCGGCCCACTATGGGCCGACTGGAGCTAATTGGCTCGTTATGGGCTAATTGTTTTTGCAAAAGTGTTAATCATGTATTTAAAAAATATGTGTATTCTGACCTCCTCCTCTCGCTGTGGGCCCACTGTTGACTAAAAAATATGTTTTAAAAAGTATTAATCATGTATTTAAAATTTTTTACATGTGTGTATAAAAAATGTTCCTTATCTATACAATTTTTTTAAATGTGTGTATAAAAAATAGCTTTTTTTCAACATCAGCAATGCAACTAGGCCGACAGTTGTACACAATATCCGGGTGAACTTGTTATTCTCCGCCTCGCTGGGCTGCAAACTTTCCTAGGAGGTATGCATTAGGCTTAACAAGAAAATGGACTTTAAGAAATAATAAATGGGATGTAATTATAATAACTGGACAGTTACTATGCACCAAACACGTAATTAGTTTGAAAAATATATTATTTTTGGAATTTGAAAATTTTAATTTCATTACTTGTTGCGCACGCAATATTTCGTTGGATTTTAACGTAATACAACTTTATTTTGAAATTATATTTAACCTGACTAAAAATTTTGGATAAAAATATTTCGGATCCCATCAAAATGTGGGAATTTTTTTTGAATTCTGTTTTGAGCGGCTGTTTGAAATTATTAATCATTGTCCTAGCTAGAAGTTGGGATGTACTTTTAACGAACTGTAAATGGGATGTAGTAAATTCCATTAGAATTAAAAAATGGGCTGTACATTCTTACAAATCGCAAATGGGCTATATGTTCTCTGCCAAATCCGAGCTGTGGGCCTACTAAGTTGACGCGTACCAAGGGCTTTGTCAACTTAGTTAATATAAACGATTCTAGCTGCAGTGATCGTACGATGTCCATCCAACGGCCGTAGTGCTTCTTCAACCTCTGGTCTTCTTGCTCCAGCCGCCCAAAGCAGCGCCGGTCATGTCGCGTGCTCCTGCCTCCCGTGGCCGGCTGTGATGCCGCGGAGGCCTCACCGCCCCGTAATACTCCCACCACTGGCCAGGCCATGCCTCTACTCACCCACACCCCCTGTTATTCTGCGGCGACGGCAGCCTCACACTGCAGCCGAACTAGTGAACCCTCGTACTCCTCTCCGCACGGGCTTCCACTGTTGCGTCTTCCCCGGCTCCGCGTCGTCCCCTTCCTAGGCCTCGCCGTCATCCAGACCACCGCCCTGGTGCTCTCGGTGCGGCGTGGTCAACGTGGTCAATGACCAACTTCCATCGGAAGAGTACTGTACGTGGAGAGGCTGATAGCTGGGTCCACGGCAGCCGCAAGGAAGTGCCTCCTTATTACGTGCAAAATAATTATTCCTCCACCTGACAACGGGGACCCACTGGATGGCCCACCGTATTTCGCGAAAAAAATGATTCGCCCCCTGACTGTTGGGACCCACAAGGTACATCTTCACACGCAAGGAAGTGCGTCCGAAAAAAAAACGATTCGCCCCTCTGACTGCTGGGACCCACCAGGCCCCCGACTGCTGGGACCCACCAGCTACACCTTCGCACGCAAGGAAGTGCGTCCGGGCAAAAAAAAACGATTCGCCCCCTAACTGCTGGGACCCACCAGCTACATCTTCGCAGGCAAGGAAGTGCCTGACAGTCGGGACCCACCTGGTCGAAGCGTACGAAGCGTTGTCATTCTGGTCGCGAACGTGTATGTACATACTAGTTGATGGAGAGGCGCGCATGTGTCGTAGTAGGGGCGCGCACGTAGCATGTACACGTACGTACAGCGGCCAGGGTGCAAGAAAGAAAATACGGCCACGTTTGTGTACATACGGGCGGGGTCTCGAACGCCTACTCACGCATACGTACGGCCAGGGCTCGTGTAGATGGCTGGGTCGGAACGGAGAAACATCGTCATCATCGTGTTCATGGGGAGGCAATGGAATGCGTCGTGTTCATGGAGAGGCAACGAAATGCGTCGTGTTCATGGGGAGGCAACGGAATGTGTCGTGTTCATCAAGAGGGCTTGGACGGAACAGATGATGGAAATGAGGCCTGGCGTACCGCAGAACGGAGGAAACGGCCTTGTGTTCGACTGGCCACGTTCGAAACGGGATCCTGTTCATCGGGAGGGGTGTGGCGTACCGCAAAATGGAGGAAACGGACCTCCTACGGTCGAAACGGGGGTCCTGTTGATCGGGAGGGGTGTGGCGTACCACAAAACAGAGGAAACGGATCTCCTACAGTCGAGACGGGGGTCCTGTTGATCGGGAGGGGTGTGGCGTACCGCAAAACGGAGGAAACGGACTTGTGTTGGAGCGCTACGGTCGAAACAGGGGTCTTGTTCATCGGGAGGGGTGTGGAGTACCGCAAAACGGGACTCCACGGGATACTGTTCATCTCCACCGTCGACCTCCTCTAGCCTCCACAGGCTCCTGTTCATCCAACCTCCACGGGCTCCTGTTCATCTAGCCTCCACCGCGCGCTACTCCACCGGCTACTGTTCAACCACCCCTCCACCGTCTACTGTTCATCCAGCCCTCCACACCACGGGGTCCTGTTCAACCACCCCTCCACGGGCACCCCTCCACCTGTTGGGTTTCGTAGTAATTTCAAAAAAAATTCCTACGCTCACGCAAGATCATGTGATGCATAGCAACGAGGGGGAGAGTGTTGTCTACGTACCCAACGCAGACCGACTGCGGAAGCGATGACACGACGTAGAGGAAGTAGTCGTACGTCTTCACGATCCAACCGATCAAGCACCGAAACTACGGCACCTCCGAGTTCGAGCACACGTTCAGCTCGATGACTGATCCCCAGACTCCGATCCAGCAAAGTGTCGGGGTAGAGTTTCGTCAGCACGATGGCGTGGTGACGATCTTGATGAACTACAGCAGCAGGGCTTCGCCTAAACTCCGCTATAGTATTATCGAGGTATATGGTGGCAGGGGGCACCGCACACGGCTAAGGAATAGATCACGTGGATCAACTTGTGTGTCTAGGGTGCCTCTACCTCGTATATAAAGGAGAGGGGGGAGGGGGCGCCGGCCATAGAGGAGAGAGGCGCAGAGAGAGTCCTACTCCCCGGGAGTAGGATCCCCCCCAATCCTATTCCAAGTAGGATTCCCAAGGGGGGAAAGAGAGAGAGGGGGGCCGGCCACCTTCTCCTAGTCCTAATAGGACTAGGGGAAGGGGGAGGGCGCAGCCACCTTGGGCTTCCCTTTTCTCCTTTCCACTAAGGCCCATGAAGGCCCATATGGCTCCCGGGGGGTTTCGGTAACCTCCCGGTAATCCGGTAAAATCCCGATTTCACTTGGAACACTTCCGATGTCCAAACATAGGCTTCCAATATATCAATCTTTATGTCTCGACCATTTCGAGACTCCTCGTCATGTCCGTGATCACATCCGGGACTCCGAACAACCTTCGGTACATCAAAATGCATAAACTCATAATATAACTGTCATCGTAACCTTAAGCGTGCGGACCCTACGGGTTCGAGAACAATGTAGACATGACCGAGACACGTCTCCGGTCAATAACCAATAGCGGGACCTGGATGCCCATATTGGCTCCTACATATTCTACGAAGATCTTTATCGGTCAGACCGCATAACAACATACGTTGTTCCCTTTGTCATCGGTATGTTACTTGCCCGAGATTCGATCGTCGGTATCCAATACCTAGTTCAATCTCGTTACCGGCAAGTCTCTTTACTCGTTCTGTAATACATCATCTCACAACTAACATATTAGTTGCAATGCTTGCAAGGCTTATGTGATGTGTATTACCGAGAGGGCCCAGAGATACCTCTCCGACAATCGGAGTGACAAATCCTAATCTCGAAATACGCCAACCCAACATCTACCTTTGGAGACACCTGTAATGCTCCTTTATAATCACTCAGTTACGTTGTGACGTTTGGTAGCACCCAAAGTGTTCCTCAGGCAAACGGGAGTTGCATAATCTCATAGTCATAGGAACATGTATAAGTCATGAAGAAAGCAGTAGCAACATACTAAACGATCGTGTGCTAAGCTAATGGAATGGGTCATGTCAATCAGATCATTCAACTAATGATGTGACCTCGTTAATCAAATAACAACTCATTGTTCATGGTTAGGAAACATAACCATCTTTGATTAACGAGCTAGTCAAGTAGAGGCATACTAGTGACACTTTGTTTGTCTATGTATTCACACATGTATTATGTTTCCGGTTAATACAATTCTAGCATGAATAATAAACATTTATCATGATTATAAGGAAATAAATAATAACTTTATTATTGCCTCTAGGGCATATTTCCTTCAGTCTCCCACTTGCACTAGAGTCAATAATCTAGATTACACAGTAATGATTCTAACACCCATGGAGTCTTGGTGCTGATCATCTTTTGCTCGTGGAAGAGGCTTAGTCAATGGGTCTGCAACATTCAGATCCGTATGTATCTTGCAAATCTCTATGTCTCCCACCTGACTTGATCCCGGATGGAGTTGAAGCGTCTCTTGATGTGTTTGGTCCTTTGTGAAATCTGGATTCCTTTGCCAAGGCAATTGCACCAGTATTGTCACAAAAGATTTCATTGGACCCGATGCATTAGGTATGACACCTAGATCGGATATGAACTCCTTCATCCAGACTCCTTCATTGCTGCTTCCGAAGCAGCTATGTACTCCGCTTCACATGTAGATCCCTACGACGCTTTGTTTAGAACTGCACCAACTGACAGCTCCACCGTTTAATGTAAACACGTATCCGGTTTGCGATTTAGAATCGTCCGGATCAGTGTCAAAGCTTGCATCACGTAACCTTTTACGGTGAGCTCTTGTCCTCCAAACGAGAAACATATCCTTAGTCCTTTTCAGGTATCTAGGATGTTCTTGACCGCTGTAGTGATCCACTCCTGGATTACTTTGGTACCTCCCTGCTAAAACTAATAGCAGGCACACATCAGTCTGTACACAGCATAGCATACATGATAGAACCTATGTGCTGCAATAGGAACATCTTTCATTTTTCTCTCTATCTTCTGCAGTGGTAGGGCATTGAGTCTTACTCAACTTCAACAACCTTGTAACACAGCAGAACCCTTTCTTTGCTTGATCCATTTTGACTTCTTCAAAATTTTGTCAAGGTATGTGCTTTGTGAAATTCAATTAAGCGTCTTGATCTATCTCTATAGATCTTAATGCCCAATATGTAAGCAGCTTCACCGAGGTCTTTCATTGAAAAACTCTTATTCAAGTATCCTTTATGCTATCCAGAAATTCTATATCATTTCCAATCAACAATATGTCATCCACATATAATATTAGAAATGCTAACAGAGCTCCCACTCACTTTCTTGTAAATACAGGCTTCTCCAAAAGTCTGTATAAAACCATATGCTTTGATCACACTATCAAAGCGTTTATTCCAACTCCGAGAGGCTTGCACCAGTCCATAAATGGATCGCTGGAGCTTGCACACTTTGTTAGCTCCTTTGATCGACAAAACCTTCCGGTTGCATCATATACAACTCTTCTTCCAGAATCATTCAGGAATGCAGTTTTGACATCCATTTGCCAAATTTCATAATCATAAAATGCGGCAATTGCTAACATGATTCGGACGGACTTAAGCATCGCTACGGTGAGAAGGTCTCATGTAGTCAATCTTGAACTTGTCGAAACCCTTTCGCAACAAGTCGAGCTTTGTAGACAGTAACATTACCATCAGTGTCAGTCTTCTTCTTGAAGATTCCATTTTTCTCATGCTTGCAGTCAGCAAGTCAACCAAAGTCCATACTTTGTTCTCATACATGGATCCCATCTCAGATTTCATGGCTTCAAGCCACTTTTGCGGAATCTGGGCTCACCATCGCTTCTTCATAGTTCGGGTTCGCCATGGTCAAGTAACATGACTTCCAGAATAGGATTATCGTACCACTCTGGTGCGGATCTTACTCTGGTAGACCTACGAGTTCGGTAGTAACTTGAACTGAAGTTTCATGATCAGTATCATTAGCTTGCTCACTGATTGGTGTAGTTGTCACAGGAACCGGTTCTTGTGATGAACTACTTTCTAATAAGGGAGCAGGTACAGTTACCTCATCAAGTTCTACTTTCCTCCCACTCAATTCTTTTGAGAGAAACTCCTTCTCTAGAAAGGATCCGAATTTAGCAACAAAAATTTTGCCCTCAAATCTGTGATTAGAAGGTGTACCCAACAGTTTCCTTTGGGTATCCTATGAAGACACATTTCTCCGATTTGGGTTCGAGCTTATCAGGTTGAAGCTTTTTCACATAAGCATCGCAGCCCCAAACTTTAAGAAACGACAACTTTGGTTTCTTGCCAAACCACAGTTCATAAGGCGTCGTCTCAACGGATTTTGATGGTGCCCTATTTAACGTGAATGCGGCCGTCTCTAGAGCATAACCCCAAAACGATAGCGGTAAATCAGTAAGAGACATCATAGATCGCACCATATCTAGTAAAGTACGATTACGACGTTCGGACACACCATTACGCTGTGGTGTTCCGGGTGGCGTGAGTTGCGGAACTATTCCACAGTTTTTCAAATGTACACCAAACTCGTAACTCAAATATTCTCCTCCACGATCAGATCGTAGAAACTTTATTTTCTTGTTACGATGATTTTCAACTTCACTCTGAAATTCTTTGAACTTTTCAAATGTTTCAGACTTATGTTTCATTAAGTAGACATACCCATATCTGCTTAAATCATCTGTGAAGGTGAGAAAATAACGATATCCGCCACGAGCCTCAATATTCATCGGACCGCACACATCGGTATGTATGATTTCCAACAAATCTGTTGCTCTCTCCATAGTACCGGAGAATGGTGTTTTGGTCATCTTGCCCATGAGGCACGGTTCGCAAGTACCAAGCGATTCATAATCAAGTGGTTCCAAAAGTCCATCAGTATGGAGTTTCTTCATGCGCTTTACACCGATATGACCTAAACGACAGTGCCACAAATAAGTTGCACTTTCATTATCAACTCTGCATCTTTTGGTTTCAACATTATGAATATGTGTATAACTATTATCGAGATCTAATAAGAATAGACCACTCTTCAAGGGTGCATGACCATAAAAGATATTACTCATATAAATAGAACAACCATTATTCTCTGATTTAAATGAATAACCGTCTCGCATTAAACAAGATCCAGATATAATGTTCATGCTCAACGCTGGCACCAAATAACAATTATTTAGGTCTAATATTAATCCCGAAGGTAGATGTAGAGGTAGCGTGCCGACTGCGATCACATCGACTTTGGAACCGTTTCCCACGCGCATCGTCACCTCGTCCTTTGCCAGTGCCCGCTTATTCCGTAGTCCCTGTTTCGAGTTGCAAATATTAGCAACAGAACCAGTATCAAATACCCAGGTGCTACTGCGAGCTCTAGTAAGGTACACATCAATAACATGTATATCACATATACCTTTGTTCACCTTGCCATCCTTCTTATCCGCCAAATACTTGGGGCAGTTCCGCTTCCAGTGACCAGTCTGCCTGCAGTAGAAGCACTCAGTTTCAGGCTTAGGTCCAGACTTGGGTTTCTTCTCTTGAGCAGCAACTTGCTTGCCGTTCTTCTTGAAGTTCCCCTTCTTCTTCCCTTTGCCCTTTTTCTTGAAACTAGTGGTTTTGTTAACCATCAACACTTGATGCTCCTTCTTGATTTCTACCTCCGCAGCTTTCAGCATTGCGAAGAGCTCGGGAATAGTCTTGTTCATCCCTTGCATATTATAGTTCATCACGAAACTCTTTTAGCTTGGTGGCAGTGATTGGAGAATTCTGTCGATGACGCAATCATCCAGAAGATTAACTCCCAATTGAATCAAGTGATTATTATACCCAGACATTTTGAGTATATGCTCACTGACAGAACTGTTCTCCTCCATCTTGCAGCTATAGAACTTATTGGAGACTTCATATCTCTCAATCCGGGCATTTGCTTGAAATATTAATTTCAACTCCTGGAACATCTCATATGCTCCATGACGTTCAAAACGTCGTTGAAGTCTCGATTCTAAGCCGTAAAGCATGGCACACTGAACTATTGAGTAGTCATCAGCTTTGCTCTGCCAGACGTTCATAACGTCTGGCGTTGCTCCAGCAGCAGGCCTGGCACCCAGCGGTGCTTCCAGGATGTAATTCTTCTGAGCAGCAATGAGGATAATCCTCAAGTTACGGACCCAGTCCGTGTAATTGCTACCATCATCTTTCAACTTTGCTTTCTCAAGGAACGCATTAAAATTCAACAGAACAACAGCATGAGCCATCTATCTACAATCAATATAAACAAGCAAGATACTATTAGGTACTAAGTTCATGATAAATTTAAGTTCAATTAATCATATTACTTAAGAACTCCCACTTAGATAGACATCCCTCTAATCTTCTAAGTGATTACGTGATCCAAATCAACTAAACCATGACCGATCATCACGTGAGATGGAGTAGTTTTCAATGGTGAACATCGTTATGTTGATCATATCTACTATATGATTCACGCTCGACCTTTCGGTCTCCGTGTTCCGAGGCCATATCTGCATATGCTAGGCTCGTCAAGTTTAACCTGAGTATTCCGCGTGTGCAAAACTGGCTTGCACCCGTTGTAGATGGACGTAGAGCTTATCACACCCGATCATCACGTGGTGTCTGGGCATGACGAACTTTGGCAATGGTGCATACTCAGGGAGAACACTTCTTGATAATTTAGTGAGAGATCATCTTATAATGCTACCGTCAATCAAAGCAAGATAAGATGCATAAAAAGATAAACATCACATGCAATCAATATAAGTGATATGATATGGCCATCATCATCTTGTGCTTGTGATCTCCATCTCCGAAGCACCGTCATGATCACCATCGTCACCGGCGCGACACCTTGATCTCCATCGCAGCATCGTTGTCGTCTTGCCAATCTTATGCTTCCACGACTATCACTACCGTTTAGTAATATTACATCGCGATTGCATTGCATACAATAAAACGACAACCATATGGCTCCTGCCAGTTGCCGATAACTTGGTTACAAAACATGATCATCTCATACAATAAAATTCAGCATCATGCCTTGACCATATCACATCACAACATGCCCTGCAAAAACAAGTTAGACGTCCTCTACTTTGTTGTTGCATGTTTTACGTGGCTGCTACGGGCTTAAGTAAGAACCAATCTCACCTACGCATCAAAACCACAACGATAGTTTGTCAAATAGACTCCGTTTTAACCTTCTCAAGGACCGGGCGTAGCCATACTTGGTTCAACTAAAGTTGGAGAGACAGTCGCCCGCAAGCCATCTATGTGCAAAGCACGTCGAGGGAACCGGTCTCGCGTAAGCGTACGCGTAAGGTTGGTGCGGGTCGTCTCGTCCAACAATACCGCCGAACCAAAGTATGACATGCTGGTAGGCAGTATGACTTGTATCGTCCACAACTCACTTGTGTTCTACTCGTGCATATAACATCAACATAAATAACCTAGGCTTGGATGCCACTGTTGGGTTTCGTAGTAATTTCAAAAAAAATTCCTACGCTCACGCAAGATCATGTGATGCATAGCAACGAGGGGGAGAGTGTTGTCTACGTACCCAACGCAGACCGACTGCGGAAGCGATGACACGACGTAGAGGAAGTAGTCGTACGTCTTCACGATCCAACCGATCAAGCACCGAAACTACGGCACCTCCGAGTTCGAGCACACGTTCAGCTCGATGACGATCCCCGGACTCCGATCCAGCAAAGTGTCGGGGAAGAGTTCCGTCAGCACGACGGCGTGGTGACGATCTTGATGAACTACAGCAGCAGGGCTTCGCCTAAACTCCGCTACAGTATTATCGAGGTATATGGTGGCAGGGGGCACCGCACACGGCTAAGGAATAGATCACGTGGATCAACTTGTGTGTCTAGAGGTGTCCCCTGCCTCCGTATATAAAGGAGGAGAGGAGGGGAGGCTGGCCGGCCATAGAGGGAGGCGCAGGAGAGTCCTACTCCCTCTGGGAGTAGGATTCCTCCCCCCAATCCTAGTCCAACTAGGATTCCTCGGAGGGGAAGGGAGAGAGGGGGGCCGGCCACCTTCTCCTAGTCCTAATAGGACTAGGGGAGGGGGAAGAGGCGCAGCCACCTTGGGCTGCCCCTTTCTCCTTTCCACTAAGGCCCATGAAGGCCCATATGGCTCCCGGGGGGTTCCGGTAACCCTCCCGGTAACCCGGTAAAATCCCGATTTCACCCGGAACACTTCCGATGTCCAAACATAGGCTTCCAATATATCAATCTTTACGTCTCGACCATTTCGAGACTCCTCGTCATGTCCGTGATCACATCCGGGACTCCGAACAACCTTCGGTACATCAAAATGCATAAACTCATAATATAACTGTCATCGTAACCTTAAGCGTGCGGACCCTACGGGTTCGAGAACAATGTAGACATGACCGAGACACGTCTCCGGTCAATAACCAATAGCGGGACCTGGATGCCCATATTGGCTCCTACATATTCTACGAAGATCTTTATCGGTCAGACCGCATAACAACATACGTTGTTCCCTTTGTCATCGGTATGTTACTTGCCCGAGATTCGATCGTCGGTATCCAATACCTAGTTCAATCTCGTTACCGGCAAGTCTCTTTACTCGTTCTGTAACACATCATCTCACAACTAACATATTAGTTGCAATGCTTGCAAGGCTTATGTGATGTGTATTACCGAGAGGGCCCAGAGATACCTCTCCGACAATCGGAGTGACAAATCCTAATCTCGAAATACGCCAACCCAACATCTACCTTTGGAGACACCTGTAATGCTCCTTTATAATCACTCAGTTACGTTGTGACGTTTGGTAGCACCCAAAGTGTTCCTCAGGCAAACGGGAGTTGCATAATCTCATAGTCATAGGAACATGTATAAGTCATGAAGAAAGCAGTAGCAACATACTAAATGATCGTGTGCTAAGCTAATGGAATGGGTCATGTCAATCAGATCATTCAACTAATGATGTGACCTCGTTAATCAAATAACAACTCATTGTTCATGGTTAGGAAACATAACCATCTTTGATTAACGAGCTAGTCAAGTAGAGGCATACTAGTGACACTTTGTTTGTCTATGTATTCACACATGTATTATGTTTCCGGTTAATACAATTCTAGCATGAATAATAAACATTTATCATGATTATAAGGAAATAAATAATAACTTTATTATTGCCTCTAGGGCATATTTCCTTCACCACCGTCTACTGTTCATCCAGCCCTCCACACCACGGGGTCCTGTTCAACCACCCCTCCACCGTCTACTGTTCATCCAGCCCTCCACACCATGGGGTCCTGTTCATCCACCCCTCCACGGGCACCCCTCCACCGTCTACTGTTTATCCAGCCCTCCACCACACCACGGGGTCCTGTTCATCCAGAGGCAACGCCACCGCTCACTGTTCATCCAAACCCCCCCGCATCACTCACTGTTCATCCCATCGATCGGCTTCAGTTAGCAGCAGTAGCGAAGGAATCGCACAATCGGGTTCAGTTAACAGCCATCAAGTTCAGTTAGAGCCCAACGCCTCGCTCGGGTTCAGTTAGAGCCAACGCCTCGCACACACATGCGTACGTGTACGAGAGAAAGGCGCATCGCTTGGCCCCGACCTCCCACCGTAACCGGGAACTCCCCAAAAAATTTCTCCCCCTCGCTTCTACCACGGTTTTTTCCATCATGGACGGCCCAAAGAATGTCATGCAGCTGCGTCTCTGGCCCGCCCAGGACGAAAAGCCCATTTTCTGTCATGATTTTTTGTCATAGAAGTAGGAGCCCACCACATCTATGATGATACCGGGTTTTGTCACAATTATCGTCATAGAAGTGTTGTATGTATGACATAATTTTTTTTTCGTTCGGCCCAAAATGTCACGGATGTGTCTTTTTTTTTGTAGTGACAACAACAACAATCCACCACCACCACCACCAGTTGACAACTTAGCCCGTTTTCTGAGGTTGCAGTCGCCGGTGTTTTCCAGTAGCACCGAGCCTATAGTAGCAGATGATTGGATCCGCAGGATTGGAAGGGAGTTAACCACTACAGGATGTACTGATGTTGAGAAGGTGCGTTTTGCCGCACATCAGTTGGATGGACCAGCAGCCTCATGGTGGGAGAATTACACTGTCACCTACCCTATAGCCACTGTTACATGGGACCAGTTTCAGCAAGCCTTCTGTATAGCCCATGTCTCAACTTGAGCTATGAGTATGAAGAAGCGTGAGTTTCGCAACTTACGCCAGGGGAACTGTACTATGGCTCAGTACGCGGATGAGTTTAGCAAGTTATCTCGCAATGCCCCTGATGATGTGGCCACAGATGCCGCAAAGCAGGAGAAGTTTATGGAAGGGCTAAATGATGAGATGAGCATGCAGTTGATGGTGGAAACATTCAACAATTACCAAGAGTTGGTAGATAAGGCTCTTATGATTGAAGGGAAGCAGCAGCAGATTGAGAGCCGTAAGAGGAAGTATGGACAAGGGAGGTATAACTCAGGAGCTCAGCAGAAGCCTTGCCTGACCCCGAACTCGGGAGGACTTGTTCATAACCATGGAGGCCACACCCATAATGGAGGAAGTAACCTTAATCATACTGGCCCAAGGAATGGGAATGGGAATGGAGCAAGCAACAATCAGAACCGCCCCAATCCAGCCACACCCGCCAAGAGGGACCTAAGCCACGTTACTTGTTTCAAGTGCGGGAAGACTGGACACTATGCCACGGAGTGCCCTGAAGGGAAGAATGGAAACGGAAATGGGAGCGCTGGGAAGAAGCCCAATCCATTCAACAAAGGACAAGTGAACCACGTTAACGTGGAGGAGGTTGAAGAGCAGCCAGACGCAGTTATAGGTAAATTTTGGTTAAGTCATTTACCGCTCTTGTTCTTTTTGATACTGGTGCATCGCATTCATACATATCAAGGGAATTCGTGGATAAGTTTAAACTACCGACCCAAACCCTTAGGATCCCTCTGTTAGTAAGTTCACCTGGAGCAGAGTATATGGCTAGTCGATGGTGCGACCAGATACCCTTAACCATTGGCAACCATGTTTTTCCGTCCGACCTAATTATGTTGGAGTCACAAGGATTAGATGTGATATTAGGAATGGACTGGATGTCAAAGTATGGAGGAAGCATTGACTGTGTTAGTAAGTCAATTTGTCTCACCACCCCGGAGGGAAAAAGGATCAAGTATATATCTAGGCATGCGCCAAGAAGTAGCCAAGTAAATACCCTCACTGGAGTTGTTCAGGAGGAAGTGCCTGTAGTAAAGGATTACCCGGATGTTTTCCCAGAGGAGTTACCAGGCATGCCACCGGCTCTAGATATCGAGTTTTTGATAGAGCTATTGCCAGGAACAGGGCCAATATCCAAGAGACCCTATCGGATGCCCGCGAATGATCTGGAGGAGATTAAGAAACAGATCAAGGAGTTATTGGAGAAAGGTTACATTCGACGGAGTTCATCACCATGGGGAGCCCAGTACTTTTGGTTGAGAAGAAGGATAAGTCCCTAAGAATGGTTTTTGATTATCGGGCCTTGAACGAAGTAACGATTAAGAACAAGTACCCATTGCCGATGATCAATGATCTGTTTGACCAGCTGTAAGGAGCTAAGGTGTTTTCGAAGATCAATCTGCGATCAGGATATCATCAGTTGAAGATACAGGAGAAGGATATACCAAAGACAACATTCACCACACAGTACGGGCTATACGAATATATGGTCATGTCGTTTGGACTGACTAATGCCCCTACCTATTTCATGAGCATGATGAACAAGGTGTTCATGGAATATTTGGATAAGTTTGTTGTGGTGTTCATTGATGATATAATGGTATATTCGAAGAATGAAGAGTAGCACAAGGAGCATTTGCGTTTAGTTTTCGAGAAACTCAGGGAACATCAGTTGTATGCCAAGTTCAGCAAATGTGAGTTTTGGTTGAAGGAAGTCAGATTCCTTAGACATGTTATATCAGGAGAAGGTATAGCAGTAGACCCCACCAAGGTTCAGTCAGTCACTGAATGGTTGGCACCCACTTCAGTTAGCGAGATCCGCAGTTTTCTTGGACTCGCAGGATACTATCGGAGATAAATTGAGAATTTTTCCAAGATTGCGAAGCCAATGACGGAATTATTGAAGAAGGATACCAAGTTTAAATGGACGGAAGGTTGCGAGGCAAGTTTCCAGGAGCCGAATAAACATTTGACTACAGCCCCAGTGTTAACACTACCAGATATACATAAGGATTTTCAAGTGTATTGCGACGCCTCATGCCTAGGACTTGGAAGTGTGCTTATGCAGGACGGAAGAGTTGTTTCGTATGCCTCACGACAATTAAAACCACATGAGTTGAATTATGCCACGCATGATTTGGAGTTCGCATCTGTAGTGCATGCGTTGAAGACTTGGAGGCATTACCTTATTAGAAACCATTGTGATGTGTACACGGATCATAAGAGTTTGAAGTACATTTTCACCCAGAAGGAGCTGAACCTTAGGCAAAGAAGATGGTTGGAGCTTATAAAGGATTATGACATGAAGCTTCACTATCATCCAGGAAAGGCCAATGTCGTAGCAGATGCTTTGAGCCGGAAGAGTTATGCTAATACCCTAGTGAGCACGGGATTGCCGAAGGAGTTAGCAGAGGATCTTCGGGAATTTCGATTGGAGATTGTTCCTAGAGGTTTTGTTGCAACAATGGAGGTTCAGTCTACATTGTTGGGAAAGATTCAAGAAGCTCAGAAGGATGACAAAGAGATTGCAGAGATAAAAGAGAAAATGAGCGAAGGAAATGCCAAAGGTTTTCGTGAGGATGAACACGACACCTTATGGTTTGAGGACCGTGTTTATGCGCCCAATAACCCAGAGATCAGGAAGTTAATACTTCAGGAGGCTCATGACTCACCATACTCGATACACCCCGAAAACACCAAGATGTATTTGGATTTGAAGGAACGTTTCTGGTGGACAGGGATGAAGAAGGATATCACCGAGTATGTAGCCATATGTGATGTATGTCAGAGAGTGAAGGCAGAGCATCAAAAGCTAGTAGGATTGCTACAGCCTATGCCGATACCCGAATGGAAGTGGGATAAACTTGGCATGGATTTTATCACCAGACTACCCAGGACCAAATCAGGTTATGATTATATATGGGTAGTAGTTGACCGCTTGACCAAAGTAGCACACTTTATCCTAGTGAAAACAACTTATACCAGTGCAAAGTTGGCCAATATATATATGACCGGGATCGTATGTCTGCATGGAGTTCCGAGGACCATCGTATCAGATAGAGGGACACGGTTTACCTCAAAGTTTTGGCACTAGTTGCACCAGACTTTGGGAACGAGATTGGAGTTCAGTACAGCATTTCACCCGCAGATGGATGGACAGACTGAGAGAGTCAACCAGATTCTGGAGGATATGTTGAGAGCCTGTGCGCTAGATTATGGATCTAGTTGAGATGATAATTTGCCTTACGCGAAGTTCTCATACAACAATAGTTACCAAGCTAGTCTGAAGATGGCACCGTTCGAAGCCCTGTATGGACGAAGGTGCAGAACACCGTTGATGTGGGATGAAGTTGGAGATCGATAGTTGTTTGGACCAGACTTGATCAAAGAGTCTGAGGAGAAAGTTAAACTGATTCGAGATAGACTGAAGATAGCTCCGTCCAGATAGAAGAGCCATGCAGATTCGAAACGCAAGGAGGTAACCTATGAAATTGGAGATAGAGCATATCTGCGAGTATCACCTTTGCGAGGAGTGAAACGTTTTGGAGTTAAGGGAAAGTTAGCCCCGAGATTTGTAGGACCGTATCGTGTTTTGGAATGGATGGGAGAAGTTGCCTACAAGTTGGAGTTACCTGAAGGACTGTCAGGAGTTCACGATGTGTTTCACGTTTCCTAGTTGAAGAAGTGCCATGCTGAGATGGACGATATACCGCTAAGAGATACCGTACCCTTGGAGGCGATTCAGTTGGACAATGATTTGACTTATGAGGAGAAGCCAGTCAAGATTTTGGAGTTTGCCAGTCGAGTCACCCGCAACAAGGTTATCAAGTTTTGCAAAGTTCGGTGGAGCCACCATACCGAGGACGAAGCCACATGGGAACGAGAGGATGATCTTTGCAAAGACCACCCACACCTATTTTCTAGCCAACCCGAATCTCGAGGGCGAGATTCATCTTAAGGGGGGTAGGTTTGTAACATCCCAAATTTCCAATTTGGAATGTTATACATAGATCATTCTTGCATATCATATTTTATTGCATTTTGTCTCGCGATCCTCGAGATCCTAAGCAACTCAAGGACCCTCAGAGAGAGTTGGGGATTCAAATTGGATTTTATCAAATTCTGAAACAAGGATTTTTGGTTTTAATTATTTTTCTCTCCGAAAATATTTCATAATAAAATATATGAGAGGAGATAATATGACTTCTCCAAAATAAATGAAATATGTGAGGAAAAATATTAAAATCAAATATTTGTTTTTATTTGGATTTTATTGCGATTTTATTTGCATTAGAAAAATTGCACGTTTTCAAAATTGCATTTTAGGGCCAAGAAAATGTTCATCTCGTTCTAAATATTTTATTTATACAATGAAAATTTGTTTTAGCATTTTTAGAATTTTATTTTATTTTCTAGGATTTTTTTGTTTCGGCGGAATTATTTTAAAAAAATCGCGCAGGGGCTGACTGGGCCGAAGCACAGCTGCCGGCCCGCCTCTCCCCGCGACACCGCCTCCTCCCAGGAGACCGACGCCGCCCCGCCGCCGTCGACTCGAGGAGTCCGGCTAGGACTCCTCCCCGCGGCCTCTTGCCCCCTCCCCAAGGCACCCCCTCCCCTTATAACCCCCCCGCCACCGCCACCACCACCCCCACCCCGCCCGGAGCCGCCGCCCCCGCGCCGCCGCCGCTTGCCCGCGCCGCCGCCCGTGCCGCCGCCCGCCGCCGCTGCCGCGCCGCCACCACCGCCTCGCCGCCGCCTCGCCCCGCCGTA
The DNA here is from genome assembly GCF_003073215.2 of Triticum urartu. Classification (NCBI taxonomy): domain Eukaryota; kingdom Viridiplantae; phylum Streptophyta; class Magnoliopsida; order Poales; family Poaceae; genus Triticum; species Triticum urartu. The sequence goes on from NC_053023.1 coordinate 309,916,790, forward strand.
GCCGCCGCGTCTCGCCGGACCGACGAGGTAGCCGCTGGTTTTTTAAAGGAAACCGATCCGGTTTTTTTTAAGAAAACCCTAGTTCGTTTTTTTCGGTTCGCTGGTTTTTTTCAGGTTTTTCTTTTTAGCGGATGTTCGTCCGTACGTTTGTTTTAACGAATGGTTTTCGCTCGTTAGTTACAGACAACAAACGCTCGTTCGTTAGCCTGTTCGTCAGTTTTCTTTTATCGGATTTTTCTGCGGTTATTTCTTATCGCGATTTCTCATCCGATTTTCGTTCTAGTTTATCTTTTCGCTCGTTTGTCAGAATCAGGCGATTCAAGTGCCTAGATCTTCGTCTCGAGACCCTCTTTCCGCTTAACCAACTTGAACAAGATTTTGGTACTGTAAAATTTGACCTAGGTCCAGATTAGTAAACCAATCTTGTTTTCTTCACCGTTTGAGTTTCGTTGCTCCGTTCGATTTGATTCTTTTTGCAAACCAGAGTTCTTAAGTTGAACTTTCTGGTTAGGTCTTCCTATTTGAGTTTTACCCATGTTTCTTTTGCTTGATTGCTTATGTATGCTATTGTTTGTTTGCGATAGAATTCCCGGAGTGTGAAGCGTGTTATTTGGAGTCTCTAGGTTTCGCGGATCGTCAGCAAGGCAAGTAACACTTTGATCATACCCCTTTATCACCCAGTTTTTATGCATTAGTTCCAATCCTCAAACATTGCATGGTTAGGATGTCATTAACATGTGGGTTGGGAAGTAGTTGATGAGGTAGAACCTATTGCCCTGTTATATTCAAACCCTTGGGAGTTACTTCTACGTGTTGCATATTGCTATGCTATGCTCGTAGACGTGGTTTGGGAGAGTGAAATCCATGATAGATGTGAGATTGTTAATTAATGGTTCAACTTAAGGTGGGAACTTAAATACACATCTGGGTGGATTGGGGCACCTCTAGTACCCAGTGTTGCCTGTATTTTTGGAAATCCCGGAGTACCCGTGTGATCTTCCTATGGACCGCCACCCAGGCTCAAAGGGAACTGAGATGATTCATGCTAGAAACTTCCGTGTGCAGCCACAAGCTATTATGGGCTATAGCATAGTTGAGTAAGTTACGTGAAGCTCTTGAAGAGGTGGATCAGCAGGTAGTGGGTTGTAGGTTTGGTATGGTCTGCCTGGAGTAGAGAGTTAATGTTTCTGAAAGACTGTGTCTCGGTCATCCGTTTCTCAAACATCATGTAGTGCGAGAAATTCGACGGAGGCGATCGAGTCTTGTGGGGAAAAGTGCGCAAACCTCTGCAGAGTGTACAAACTAATCATGGTTAGCCGTGTCCCCGGTTATGGAAATCTTGAGTATCTAGTACTTGGAGTATCTTAAGTATCTCATCACTCTTAAATTAATATTGTTGGGTTGATAATTACTTTTAATTGGGATTGAGTTGGAGGAACCTTCTCAATGATGTTTCAACTACCATGATAGTTAAATAAAATCTATTCCTTTGTTGTAGGAAAAAATTGGCTTTTCGCAAAAACTATAACCATAGAGCTTTCCACCAGCCAAATATGCATGTACTGATAGCATTATTCTATTCTTACTCTACTATGTTACTTTGCCAACATATTCCATGTGCTGACCCATTTTCGGGCTGCAACGTATTATGTTGCAGACTTTTCAGACGAGGAGTAAGGTTCGTTAGGTCGTTGCCGTGTAGCTCAGCTATGCCGTTGGAGTTGATGGACTCACTTTATCTTCGAAGCCTTCTGTTGTTATCGTATTAGATGGCCTTAAGCCATATTTATTGTAATAAGTTCTCTTTGGAGACATTCGATGTAATAAGTGTGCGATTGCTACTCTGTTATAATTCCTTGAGTACTGTGTGTGTCAGCATTACCGATCCAGGGATGACACTGAAGCACAGAGACATGACCGTTTGAGGTTGGGTCGCTACAGTAAGTTAGCCACCATATTTGCTTAGTGCTTGCTGTAGCTCCACCTCATTACCCTATCCTACCCATAAGCTTAAATAGTCTTGATCTCGCGGGTGTGAGATTTCTGAGTCCTCATGACTCACTGATACTTCCAAACAGTTGCAGGTGACGCAACCGAGCTCAAGTGGGCGCTCGATGAAGATCTTGGTCGTTGTTTTGTGTCTTTTCTGGTTGATCAGTAGTGGTGCCCAATTGGGACGATCGGGGATCTAGAATTTGGGGTTATCTTCTTTTATTTTGGTTCCATAGTCAGACCTTGATTGTATTCTGGATGATGTATGTTTAACTTGTTATTTGTGTGAAGTGGCGATTGTAAGCCGACTCTTTATCCCTTTCTTATTCAGTACATGGGATTGTGTGAAGATTACCCCTCTTGCGACTAAACCACCATGCAGTTATGCCTCTAAGTCGTGCCTCGACACGTGGGAGATATAGCTGCATCATGGGCGTAACAAGTTGGTAATCAGAGCCATCCCCGACTTAGGATCCCCCTGATTGATCGAATCGCTGACGTTGTTGAGTCTAGAACAAAATGTTTTGAGTCTTAGGAATGTATATATCGGAGAGTAGGATTCCTTTTACTCCTCAGTCCCTTCATCGCTCTGGTGAGGCCTCCTGATGTAGAAGTTTTGACTTTTCTCTCCTCAAATTTCATGAATTTTTTAGGATCACGCGGGTATCTTGGAATCATTCCGATATTCTTGTGACGAGAACATTGTTCTTGGTGCCTCCTGACATTTAGGGGTTGTGGCAGTGTCCCGGGGAGTTGAGCTCCGAGGTGTTGTCGTCACAATTTTATCGTTGCAGTTCTGGAGTACCTGAGTTTCGCCGACATCAAAAATCTCTTTTATGCAGTTGTTGGTGAGATAACCTCGACGCCACCCAGTACTGGGGCGGGAGTTTAGGAGTATTGCCATAACTCGTATAACAAATGCTTTTTGAAGGTTGAGGTACATGATTTCCGAAGGTTTCTTGGTTATGTGTTGAAGGATGGATACAGCTGGATGTAGAGATTGTTAGTTTGGGTGAGATATTATGCTTCCCATGTCCTCCCAACACCTGATTGCATAACCAGAAAGTTTCGGGAGTTATAAGTGGGAATTCAAGTATCTCGTAGGATATCTTTCCAACAGACACATGATACGATATGGGGTCTATCATATGTTTGTTCCAATCCTTTGTTTTGTTTTGAGTTGTGGTATTCGAGTTGCTTCAATGTCAAGTGTTGATTCCATACCTTTTCCAAGCGGTGTTCTCATATTCCTATGTGAATACTAATACTTCTTGATCATCGAGATTGTCATGTCAATTCTATTTCCAACCGACGTGCTTCTCTTCAAGATGATCCCATCATTCTCCCTATCCGTAAGATCAATTATCAGTTCTTCTCAACGATGTTTATTCCATCTGCCCCAAGTTGCCTTTGTTTTCCCGCCCTCCCACCCTTTTTCTTCAAGGACCCAGATTTCTTAATCAAGTATCCTTTTATTGATGGGAAGTCTCTCCATTCTATTCTTTCAATGTTATTACCCGATAGTTCTCATGAAGATGCTCTTCAAGTTCATCATTCTTCGTTCTATTTCTTCTCTGGTGGATTCAATTCAAGCTTTGTCGATCATATCATTTCCTCGTTTAAAATGTTTTCTCATGCCGGTGCACCTCTTAATCATCCACCTCTTGCTATTCATGTTATCTGGAGTGCTGAATTTATCCCAGAAGATTCAAGTTTCTATTCGTAATCCTTTCAAGCTATTTCGAGGTCTTACCTTATTCAAGCCATTTAATTAAACAAGCGCAATCTATCTTTTAAATCGTTCAACGGTGTTTATTTTGAGTGGGCCCTAACCCACATGTCTTTCCTAGGATCTTACCTGACTCTTCTTTTCTTTTCCGGAGCTAGTCACAATTTTTTTTCAAAGTTTGACGTAAGAATGAATTATCATCAGTCAAATGTCTTTCTCCAAGATCTCTCAAATTCTTTTCATTGTTGATTCAGCCTTTATATTCTGCATTATTCTGGAGTGCCTCAACAATTCATGATGGTGTTTCTCATCATCATTCTCGAATTATGAAGACCGAAGAAGAGTTTTCCCTCCAAATCTTATCCGGTTCTCTCAAAGATGTGTAGTTCTAGCTTGATGCCATCCTCTCATATTTGTTTTCGATTATGAGAATTCTTTTCACCCATCCGGAGGCATTGTGATGTTGCTCTCTTCGACCCATCATCTTGTTTTGTCAAGATCATGTTCAATTGCTTCCATTTACAGTCGGAGTGTTGTCCAAATTTTATCATTTGTATTCCTTCTCTATCTTGTTTTAACCGGAGTGTTGTCGTAATTGATCTTTATCATTCCTTGTACATCTTGTTTCAACCGGAGTGCTTGCATGTACTTCTTGGCCATTGCAACCCTTTTTCTTATGTCTTTCAACCTACAAGGTTCTAGTAAGGTTCATTGTTCCTCTTTTCTAACGGAGTGTTTTCAACTTTGTTCATCTTCATTGTATTCTTTCTTTCAATTTGTTCAACCTCGCAAGGTTCTTTGGTTTCACTTATTTGTCAAAGAAGCAACTTAGTTTACCTCTTCTCTTTCTCTACCGTTTCTCTCTGGTGCCATCCTAGATCTCGGGACGAGATCCTCTTGTAGTGGTGGAGTGTTGTGACGCCCCAAGACCGATGCTTCAGATGCCTTTTTGTTTGAGTTTCGTCAGGTGATTTGTTTTGTCTGTTGGATTCATCTTTGCATCATGTCATCATGCCACCATGCCATTTCATTTTTTAAACTCAACTAAATAAAATACATAGATCTTTGATCTATTTAAATTGAGGGATATTCACTATGGTGATTTCTCTTTAAAACATATTCTCCTAATATTTTAGGGAGCTACTATTAAATATTACATTGATGTGGAATCAACCATAACACACTTGCAAAATAATTCCCATGCCTATTCCACTTCAAGTTTCACCTTCAAACCTTGGCAACAATTCTTTATCTCTTTTATCGAGGCTCCTCCTATTTTCTCAACATTTTTGGGCACTTCTAAATCCCAATCCTAGTTCAAACCCATTTGAGTTAAATTCGAATGAGTTTGAATTCAACTTCATCTGCGTGCCCACTTCTATTTTTCCTGAATCAGGCTCATTTTTATGAGTCCGGGAAAATTACCTGCTTGCGCAAATTCTTGTCCTATGTCTTCTCCTTTTTCTTCTTTGTTTTTTCCTTTTCTTCCGTTTTTAGTAGAAGAAGAGAAAAAGGAGAGAGAAGCCCAGCCCAGGCCGGCCTCCCTAGGCCCACCAAACCCCCATGGCACTTGGACCATCATCGCAGCCCAAGGCCAAGGCCCAGCCGACCCTGCCTAACTAACCCTAGGCCGACTCCCCTCCACTCGATCTCTCCCTCACCTTCTCCCCTCGCGCCGCCAGATCCAGCGCCCCATCTCCCTCGTCTCCCACTTCACGCACCATAAAGGAGCTTGTGCGACGACGCCCCTGCTCCCAGTCTTCCTCGCCGGCCTCTCCTCTCCTGCACCTCGTTCCCGGCACCGGCAAGCCTGCGACGCCGCCGCCGAGCTCCACCAGGACCACACCGGCCTCTCCTCCTTCCTTGCCGTGCCCCTGCCTCCGGCCGCCGCCAGCGAGCAGCTCCCCTCCTTCGTCCATGGCCTCCACCGCCAGACGAACTGTGGTCGTGGCGTCGCCCCCTCGGCCCGCGCGACGGCCCTGCAGCCGCTTCCTCCACTCGGCCTCAACCACCGGAGTCATGTCGACACCCCGCCATGGCGCCCGCGCCGGCGACCCTACAGATCGCTGCCTCGCAGCATCTCCGTCTTCCCCGCGCCTCCTCTCTCGCCCTGGAGGTCGCAGGGAGCTCAAGCCCCGTCGTCGGTCGCCCGCGACCTCCTCCTCCTGGCTCTACTCTGCGTCGCCGTGTTCCCATCAAGCCACCGCTGGCCCTCTACCCCTTCCGCTGACGCCGTTCTGCCAAGGCCCGGCAAGATCACGGGTGGTTCCGGTTCCCTCGCATCTCCTCGCGTCGGACCTGGCCTCCACCACCCCGCCCTCAGCCGCCTCGTCCCCTTGCCAGCAAACTTGCGGCCGCGCCTGGCCTGTGCCCTGCTTGCTGCCTCCAGCCCGACCACTTGTCTGCTTCCGGCTAGAGGCCCTTTTGGCGTCGCTTTGTTTTGGGTCAGCAAGAGAGACGCCTAGACCTGTAACCGGGACCGTCAGGCATCTTCTTTGAGATTTTTGCCAAGTACCAACCATGACGACGCGTCATGTTCGTCTACCGTCATCTTCGGAATCGCTAAGAACGACAGGTACCTTGACGCCTGATGCATAGAACAACTACCGTCGCCGACGACCCGGGTAGCAGAAATGCCAAGTACCCCTTCGAGTTGACGAGATCGGCAAGTTCGAAGACCCCAAGTACCTCTTTGAAACGACCGAGTACCACTACCGTCGACCCTCGAAGACCCCATGGACGTCAAGTTCCTCATTGTGACCCCGAACACCTACAGAGTGTGTATAACTACGAAGCGAGAACGACGACTTCCACTATGAATGCCCCAAGAATGTCTACTTCCTCTACTTTGCACCGAACGAGAACCGTCCCGTTTGCACGCTTCGAAGGTATAACCCCGAGACGACCACCCGTGAATGGATGCATGTGTTGTATGAGATGCATGTTTGGATGTTGTATCCTCCCGTGAACGTTAGTTGTTTCCCTTGCTTGGCACCATCGTTGACCCGTGGGAACTTGATATCTGGGATCACCCCACCATCCCTGCTTGACACGCCCTCGTCGCTTTTTCTTTTGCACCGACATCTCGATGAGTTGTCGGATCATCGAAATGTTGTCGTGCATCATTTCTGTTGTCATTGCCGTGGCACCCCCTTTCCTTCCACCGTGGTGACAAAATGCTCCACATCTTATAACTTGCCAACATCTTCATAAAATTGCATAAAACTTGCACATGTCATTCGCATCATGATAATAACATTTAAAATGTTTAAATTGATGTTTGCTTCAATTGCTAAATGACATGTGGGTTTTACCGGAATGGTTATTTGTTGTTTCCGGCCTCACTTAAAATTTCCTAAAATGTGTAGTTTACTTTTGCCTCATCTCTTGCCATGCTTAATAATATTTAATATTGTTGGGTACATAACCGAGAGCGAACTAAATAAAAGGATGTGGTGTTTTGTTAATATGCATCTCATTGCATATTGAGCTCCACTTAATTTGTAGTATTGTTTGTTGCATTTTGCCATGCCATGACTCTTTAAACCAGACATGCATCATACTTGATTGTGCATCATGCCATGTTTATGCTTGGTTGTTTACCATGTTGTTTGCTCCTTTCCGGTGTTGTTTCTTCTTGTTAATTCTGGTAACGTCGCATTTGTGAGGATTCGTTCGACTACGTCCGTTTGTCTTCTTCATGGACTCGTTCTTCTTCCTTGCGGGATCTCAGGAAAGATGAACATACCCTCGACATCACTTATATCTTTGCTTGCTAGTTGTTCTCTCTATCACTATGTCGCGCTACCTACCACTTGTTATATCATGCCTCCCATATTGCCATGTCAAGCCTCTAACCCACCTTCCTAGCAACCCGTTGTTTGGCTATGTTACCGCTTTTGCTCAACCTCTCTTATAGTGTTGCTAGTTGCAGGTGAAGTTGAAGTTTGTTCCATGCTGGAACATGGATATGTTGGGATATCACAATATATCTTATTTAATTTAATGCATCTATACACTTGGTAAAGGGTGGAAGGCTCGGCCTTATGCCTGGTGTTTTGTTCCACTCTTGCCACCCTAGTTTCCGTCATACCGGTGTTATGTTCCTTGATTTTGCGTTCCTTACGCGGTTGGGTGTTATGGGAACCCTTTGACAGTTCGCTTTGAATAAAAATCCTCCAGCAAGGCCCAACCTTGGTTTTAACATTTGTCACCTAAGCCTTTTTCCCTTGGGTTCTACAGACGCAAGGGTCATCTTTATTTTAAACCCCCAGGCTAGTGCTCCTCTGAGTGTTGGTCCAACCTGTCAATCGCTGGTGGCCACCAGGGGCAACTCTGGGCTGGCCTACTAGAAATTTGGACAATTCGGTGTGCCCTGAGAACGATATATGTGCAGCTCCTATCGGGATTTGTTGGCACAGTCGAGTGGCTTTGCTGGTCTTGTTTTACCATTGTCAAAATATCTTGTAACCGGGATTCCGAGACTGATCGGGTCTTCCCGGGAGAAGGAATACCCTTCGTTGACCGTGAGAGCTTGTGATAGGCTAAGTTGGGACACCCCTGCAGGGTATAAACTTTCGAAAGCCGTGCCCGTGGTTATGTGGCAGATGGGAATTTGTTAATGTCCGGTTGTAGATAACTTGACACTTGACTTAATTAAAATGCATCAACCAAGTGCGTAGCCGCGATGGTCTCTTTTCGGCGGAGTCCGGAAAGTGAACACGGTCTTGTGTTATGGTTGTGCGTAAGTAGTTTCAGGATCACTTCTTGATCATTTCTAGCTTCACGACCGTTGCGTTGTTTCTCTTCTCGCTCTTATTTGCATATGTTAGCCACCATATTTGCTTAGTGCTTGCTGCAGCTCCACCTCATTACCCTATCCTACCCATAAGCTTAAATAGTTTTGATCTCGTGGGTGTGAGATTGCTGAGTCCTCGTGACTCACAGATACTTCCAAACAGTTGCAGGTGCCGATGATACCAGTGCAGGTGACGCAACCAAGCTCAAGTGGGATCTCGATGAAGATCTTGGTCGTTGTTTTGTGTCTTTTCCGGTTGATCAGTAGTGGTGCCCAGTTGGGATGATCGGGGATCTAGCATTCGGGGTTGTCTTCTTTTATTTTGGTTCCATAGTCGGACCTTGATTGTATTCTGGATGATGTATGTTTAACTTGTTATTTGTGTGAAGTGGCGATTGTAAGACGACTCTTTATCCCTTTGTTATTCAGTACATGGGATTGTGTGAAGATTACCCCTCTTGCGACTAAACCACCATGCGGTTATGCCTCTAAGTCGTGCCTCGACACATGGGAGATATAGCCGCATCGTGGGTGTAACATCTATGGAAGAAGGAATTGATGAAACCGTGGGCTCGTTGGATGAAAAAGATGATGAGGAGAGCGTAGAACAAAAGGAGGAAGAGCGGATTAGCTACCCGTGCCCACCTTCTAATGCGAGTAACTCTTCAACTCATACATTGTTTAATTTCCCTTCGTGCTTACCGAAGGATAATTTCTATGATAATTGTTATGATCCCGTTGATTCTTTTGAAATATCCCTTTTTGATGATGCTTGCTATGCTTGTGGCTAAGATGCCAATATGAATTATGCTTATGGAGATGAAATTTCTATAGTTCCTTATATTTAACATGAAATTGTTGCTATTGCACCCACGCATGATAGTCCTATTATCTTTTTGAATTCTCCCGACTACACTATATCGGAGAAGTTTGCCCTTATTAAGGATTATATTGATGTGTTGCATTTTACTAATACACATGATGATTTTGATCGATATAATATGCATGTGCTTGCTGCTCCTACTTGCAATTATTATGAGAGAGGAACTACATCTCCGCCTCTCCATGTTTCCAATGTGATAAAATTGCAAAAAACTGTTTATACTATGCATTGGCCTTTACTATGTGTGCATGAATTGTTCTTTTATGACATGATGATGCATAGGAACAGAGTTAGACTTAGTTGTTGCATGATATATATTACTTTGTGCTCACTACTAAATCACAAATCATTGTTAATTAAAATTGGCTTTGATATACCTTGGGATCCGGGTGGATCCATTACTTGAGCACTATATGCCTAGCTTAATGGCTTTAAAGAAAGCGCTGCCAGGGAGAAAACCCGGAAGTTTTAGAGAGTCATTTATTTCTATTGTGTGCTTTTATAAAGTTTAAAAACAACAATAATGTGCCAAGATTTTCCTTTAGGATGTTTACATTGCTTGTTGGTTTCCGCGGTGCAAAACAGAAACTTTGGCTGTAGTGTGTGATTTTACATTTTTTACTGGAACGTCAAACGGTTCTGAAACTTCTTGAACTGTCTTTATATACAAATTTTATGTTTTTCCTAATCGTTTCAGAATTTTTGGAGTACCATAAGTATGGTGAATGTTCAGATAACTACAAACTGTCCTGTTTAAGACAGATTGTGTTTCTGATGCATAGTTTGCTTATTTTGATAAACTATCGATTTCTATCAGTGGATTAAGCCATGGAAAAGTTATATTACAGTATCTAAAATGAAAAAACAAAATATGAATTGGTTTGCAACAGTACTTAGAGTAGTGATTTGCTTTATTATACTAATGGATCTTACCGAGCTTTCTGTTGAGTTTTGTGTGGATGAAGTGTTCGAAGATCGAGGAGGTCTCGATGTGAGGAGAAGTAGGAGATGCAAGAGCTCAATCTTGGGTATGCCCAAGTCACCCCAAGTAAATATTGAAGGAGACTCAAGCATCTAAGCTTGGGGATGCCCCGGAAGGCATCCCATCTACAAGTATCGGTATGTTTTCAGATTCGTTTCGTTCATGTGATATGTGCAAATCTTGGAGCGTCTTTTGCATTTAGTTTTCACTTTTCTTTGATGCACCATGCTGGTATGAGATAGTCCATGGTTGATTTATAGAATGCTCATTGCACTTCACTTATATCTTTTGAGTATGGCTTTATAGAACGCTTCATGTGCTTCACTTATATCATTTGAAGTTTGGATTGCCTGTTTCTCTTCACATAGAAAACCACCATTTGTAGAATGCTCTTTTACTTCACTTATATTTGTTAGAGCATGGGCATATCTTTTGTAGAAAGAATTAAAATCTCTTGCTTCAATTATATCTATAGAGAGATGACAAGAATTGGTCATTCACATGGTTAGTCATTAAATCCTACATAAAACTTGGAGATCACTGAATATGATATGTTTGATTCCTTGCAATAGTTTTGCGATATAAAGATGGTGATATTAGAGTCATGCTAGTGGGTAGTTGTGGATTGTAGAAATACTTGTGTTGAAGTTTGTGATTCCCGTAGCATGCACGTATGGTGAACCGTTATGTAACGAAGTTGGAGCATGCTATATTTATTGATTGTCTTCCTTATGAGTGGCGGTCGAGGACAAGTGATGGTCTTTTCCTACCAATCTATCCCCCTAGGAGCATGACTGTAGTACTTTCTTTCGATGACTAATAGATTTTTGCAATAAGTATGTGAGTTCTTTATGACTAATGTTGAGTCCATGGATTATACGCACTCTCACCCATCCATCATTGCTAGCCTCTTCGGTACCGTGCATTGCCCTTTCTCATCTTGAGAGTTGGTGCAAACTTCGCTGGTGCATCCAAACCCCGTGATATTATACACTCTATCACACATAAGCCTCCTTATATCTTCCTGAAAACAGCCACCATACCTACCTATCATGGCATTTCCATAGCCATTCCGACATATATTGCCATGCAACTTCCATCATATTCATATACATGACTTGAGCATCATTGTCATATTGCTTTGCATGATCGTAAGATAGCTAGCATGATGTTTTCATGGATTGTCCATTTTTTGATGTCATTGCTACGCTAGATCATTGGACATCCCGGTACACCGCGGGAGGCATTCATATAGAGTCATATCTTTGTTCTAGTATCGAGTTGTAATATTGAGTTGTAAGTAAATAAAAGTGTGATGATCATCATTATTAGAACATTGTCCCATGTGAGGTTATCAAAATAAAAGTGGTCAAAGAAGCCCCCCCCCCAAAAAAAAGAGGCCAAAGAAGCCTACAAAAAAAGACCAAAAAATAAAAAATGAGAGAAAAGAGAGAAGGGACAATGTTACTATCCTTTCACCACACTTGTGCTTCAGAGTAGCGCCATGTTCTTCATATAAAGAGTCTCTTGAGTTATCACTTTCATATACTAGTGGGAATTTTCATTATAGAACTTGGCTTGTATATTCCAATGCTAGGCTTCCTCAAATGCCCTACGTCTTCATGAGCAAGCAAGTTGGATGCACACCCACTTAGTTTCAGTTTGAGCTTTCATACACTTATAGCTCTAGTGCGTCCGTTGCATGGCAATCCCTACTCCTCACATTGACATCAATTGATGGGCATCTCCATAGCCTATTAATTAGCCGCATCGATGTGAAACTTTCTCCTTTTTGTCTTCTCCACACAACCTCCACCATCATATTCTATTCCACCTATAGTGCTATATCCATGGCTCACACTCATGTATTGCGTGAAAGTTGAAAAGGTTTGAGAAAATCAAAAGTATGAATCAATTGCTTGGATTTTCATCAGGGTTGTGCATGATTTGAATACATTGTTTGGTGAAGATGGAGCATAGCCAGACCATATGATTTTGTAGGGATAACTATCTTTGGGCATGTTATTTTGAAAAGTCATGATTGTTTTATTGGTATGCTTGAAGTATTATTGTCTTAATGTCAAATGATAGACTATTGCTTTGAATCACTCGTGTCTTAATATTCATGCCATGATTAGATTACACGATCAAGATTATGCTAGGTAGCATTCCACATCAAAAATTATCTTTTTTTATCATTTACCTACTCGAGGACGAGCAGAAATTAAGCTTGGGGATGCTGATACGTCTCCGTCGTATCTATAATTTTTGATTGTTCCATGCCAATATTATGCAACTTTCATATACTTTTCGCAACATTTTATACTATTTTTGGGACTAACATATTGATCCAGTGCCCAGTGCCAGTTAATGTTTGTTGCATGTTTTTTGTTCCGTAGAAAATCCATATCAAACGGAGTCCAAACGGGATAAAAACTTATGGAGATTTTTTTGGAATATATGTGATTTTTGGGAAGAAGAATCAACGCGAGACGATGCCCGAGGGGGCCACGTGGCAGGGGGCACGCCCCAGGGGGTGGGTATGCCCCTGACCCTCGTGGCCACCCCGTAAGGCGGTTGGTGCCCTTTAATCGCTGCAAGAAAGCCAATATTCGGATACAGATTGTGTTAAAATTTCAGCCCAATCGGAGTTACGGATCTCCGGGAATATAAGAAACGGTGAAAGGCCAGAATCTGGAACGCAGAAACAGAGAGAGAGAGAGATCCAATCTCGGAGGGGCTATCGCCCCTCCGCCGCCATGGAGGCCAAGGACCAGAGGAGAAACCCTTCTCCCATCTAGGGAGAAGGTCAAGGAAGAAGAAGAAGAAGGGGGGCTCTCTCCCCCTCTCTTCCGGTGGCGCCGGAACGCCGCCGGGGCCATCATCGTCACCACGATCTACACCAACACCTCCGTCATCTTCACCGACATCTTCATCACCTTCCCCCATCTATCTAAAGAGGTCCACTCTCCCGCAACCCACTGTACCCTCTACTTGAACATGGTGCTTTATGCTTCATATTATTATCCAATGATGTGTTGCCATCCTATGATGTCTGAGTAGATTTTCGTTGTCTTATCGGTAATTGGTGAATTGCTATGATTGGTGTAATTTGCTTGTGGTTATGTTGTTGTCCTTTGGTGCCCATAATATGAGCACGCGTGTGTATCACACCATAGGGTTAGTTGTATATTGATAGGACTATGTATTGGAGGGCAAGAGTGACAGAAGCTTCAACCTAGCGTAGAAATTGATGCATACGGGATTGAAGGGGGACCAATATATCTTAATGTTATGGTTGGGTTTTACCTTAATAAACGTTAGTAGTTTCGGATGCTTGCTAATAGTTCCAATCATAAGTGCATAGAATTCCAATTCAGGGATGACATGCTAGCAGTGCCCTCTCCCACATAAAACTTCTTATCAGTCTAGTAAAGTAGTCAATTGCTTAGGGACAATTTCGCAACTCCTACCACCACTTTTCCACACTCGCTATACTAACTTTATTGCTTCTTTACCTAAAACAGCCGCTAGTTTTTATTTATGTGCTCTTTATATTCTTGCAAACCTATCCCGTTACACCTACAAAGTACTTCTAGTTTTGTACTTGTTCTAGGTAAAGCGAACATTAAGCGTGCGTAGAGTTGTATCGGTGGTCGATAGAACTTGAGGGAATATTTGTTCTACCTTTAGCTCCTCGTTCGATTCGACACTCTTACTTATCGAAAGCGGCTACAATTGATCCCCTATACTTATGGGTTATCAATGACTACTTGATAGTTTAGTGAGCCATGCTTTATGGCTTAGAATCGAGGCTCCAAAGGCGTTTTGAATGCCATGGAACATCTGCGATGTTCCAAGAGCTGAAATTGGTATTTCAGGCTCATGCCCGTGTTGAGAGGTATGAGAACCTTGACAAGTTCTTTTCCTAAAAGATGGAGGAGAATAGCTCAGCCAGTGAGCATGTGCTCAGAATGTCTGGGTACTACAATCTCTTGAATCAAGTGGGAGTTAATCTTCCAAATAAGATAGTGATTGAAAGAGTTCTCCAATCACTATCATGTGGCACCCCGGCTCAGAGCAACCGGTTTACCTTGCATTGCTGCATTGCCAGCCCAGAGATCAAGTCTTCTGGCAACACACAAAAACATGGTACAGAAACAACCGCTTTATTGATGCTAGCGGATTACATGGGTCTGAAATTACATCGAAATAAGAGGCCAAGCGGCACACATGGTGCGGCTGAACAGTATGCACATTATTTAATGAACATAAAGGGGCCTCGATTACATGAACTACGCGGCAGCGGAAGAATGACAAAGTGGAACTCCATAGCACAGGGACAACGACGTGGACACGGCCTAGACGCGAGAAGCTCTCCGATGCGAAGCAACTTTCCTGAAAACTGGCATGACATGCTAGGTCAGTACATTGAATGTACTTGCAAGCTCACAACAAACATAAGCATAATGAAAAATAATATCATGGCAATTAATCAGGTTAATGCGATGCAATTAATGTTACTAATGTGATGAAACCAACTTGTGCACCAAGTCCCACGGACTCGCTTACCAGACGGGTTACCTCGTAACCAAACGGTGATCATACCCGGATCAAAACTGAAACCAATCACTAATGATCATCTCATGATCTCCAGAATCATCAGTGCCATCAACAGTTATTTAGTGTGCAAGATTAATTATAAAAGTTGATCCATGGTGTGACTTACTCCCGAGTTGTGCCCATAACCGAGGTAGCGCACTTTACCCACACAACGGAATCCATAGCCTCGCCCTCCCATTCGGGTGGACCAATGACATTCCGACGAAACCCTCCCCTTGCCATGACACTCTCCCGGCCATTCTGACAAACTCCCTCTCAGGGCTATGTCCTGGGTGGCCCTGTGTCTGCCAAAGACACCAACGGCCACAGTCGTGGCAAAACGTCCCAAACGGGGACAAGGTACCATAAAAAAACGGGCACACAAGGTTATGTCTGCTTACCGGGCCAGGGTACGCATGCCCATAACCTTCCCTCGTTGGAGGCACCGGCGAGAGGCACAACAAAGGACCGAATCAAGATCTCCCACAAGGTAAATGTGGTCGCAGTGAGAAAACCCGATTCAGTGGCACCATGACTCAATCAACGTCATATTCAAGTGGACTTCTTAACAGGTTTAACTTGAATAAAAATTTAAACTACCAAGTCATACGATGCCATGATCATGCAACTAATCAACATGCAAAGCATACAACTCCCATGTATGGATCAAACTTATCAACATAACTTGCTTGCACTACACATGATTAAACTTTACTGGTTCTCCCTCAACTTTTATTATCATACAATATTTTTACTAACTCATAATTTATATGAAGATATCACTTAACAAAAGAACTATCAGTATTTATCATAGCAATACAACTAAGGCAAAAATTTATTCTACTCGACCAAACTAGTCCATGCATTCAACCAGTGAATTAAACACGCATATCAAGCATGAGAAAGTAACTAGCAAGCAACCATATTTATTTAACAAATTTTTAAATGCATATAAGAACTCATATTTAAGTATAAACAATCATAGATATTGAAATGACACCATCCAAATGCTGGCGTGGCTTGCCTTAGTGCAGAGGAGGGTCACACTCCTCCTGGTTATCTTCAAGTAAAGTTCCTCCTTCTGAAAATATTTAAAAACCACAAAACAAAATATCAAAAACCATTCTGAAAATCACTAGAAATTCTAGACAGAAAGGAAAATTCCACATTTTGGTGTGCTGCTAGAGCTTTCAGGAACAAACACAATGCAAAAAGAATCAACACATTTGGACTTATGGGCTAGGAGTTATCACTGGTCAAAGTCGTGGTCAAATATTTGAATTATTTTGAATAAATCAGGGAACCTGGGGGTGACATCGATGGCGTAAAGTCAGGATATGCCTCCACTTGTACTGCTTCGGGTGCGAGTGGTGAGGCTGACACCAGGCCCCACCGGTCAGGAGAGAGAGGGGGAGAGAGGAAACAGAGCGCGGCGGCACTCTGCCGGATCTTACGCCAGCGACGAGTGGGTTTTGGGCAAAACCAGAGGGATAGAAGTGGAGAGGGGGTCATGGCGCACCTGCCCGTACCCGTGGATTGCCGAGGGATGGCCGGAGTTGCTCGCAATCAAGAACGCAAGCAGCGCTGGCGGACGGGTCTTGTCGGAGATGAACAAGGAGACGGCGAGGGGCGACTCCAGGGGCTCAGCTGCATCCAAGCGACACTAGAGGATCCCCAATGACTCGCCTGAGAGGTTGATAAGGCTAGAGAGGCTCTGGAGTGGGGTGGTTGGGCTGCGGGGATCGTCGGTGATCTTTGGTCGAGGTCGACGGCAGGAGGCCTGCCCGACCGGGCTACGGCTCCTCTACGCGGTCTTGGTGGTTGTGTCATGCGGTGTGAGGCCTCGAAGCGGAGGGAATGGCTCTATATACAGCCGGAGTGAGAGGGGGTACGTGGCGCTGCCGGAGTTCTCTGGAGACCGGCGAACGGCGACGAAAGCCACCAGAGGGAGGGGGCAAGGGCTCAGTGTGTAGGCGGGAGCTGTCCATGCTCGCGGTTGAGCACATGAGGCAGGGGGAGAAGAAGACAAGGGAACGAGCGCACTGTGTCTTTTGGCCGCGACATGCCCATGCTCGCCGTGGCGTCTCCGACGTCGGTGAGCGCCAGGGAGGGGGTCAAAGGTGATGAGTCGAGGCTGGTGGCGCGGCGCGGTATTCGTCGGCGACCTTTGGCTCGAGCACGCGCCGAACAGAGGCGTTGATGCTACTCAGAGCGCGTCGAGCACATGCCAGATGTAATGCCCCGAGACCGTTGCGCCAAGTGTCTTCCAGTTATTCGCTGTCTTTGCCATGTCATTTGCTTGCCTGTTGCATCTTGCCATTTCATCATGTGCATTGCATCATCATGTTTTCAAAACTTGTATCCGTACGGGTTTCCCCAGTTCCGTCCGTTGTCCGTTCTGAGCCCAGACACACTTGCACGCGCCCGTGACACGTCCGAAATAGTATTTTATAAGTGGCCAGAAAATGTTCTCGGTTCGGGATGAAAGTTGACGTGCGGTCTTATATTAGTGTAGGTAGGCCGCCTGCCAAGTTTCATCGCATTCGGAGTCCGTTTGATGCCCCAACGGATAACTATAGCGGCAGTATAGCCGATCTATCGTCGGACGTTTTTGGTCTCTGGAAACAGACACCGGGCCTCCCTCTCTCTTCTCTCGTCTCATCCCAAGGCCTTCTGCACAGCCCACAAGCTCCAACCTACCCCTCCTCGCGTCCGGAGCCGTCGGATCGCGATCGGAGGCTCCGAAAACCCCTAGAACCCCAACCCTAGCCATTTTTGCTATAAAAGGGAACCCCTCCTTCCCAATCTGGACATTCCTTCCCCTCATCCTCGTTTTCCGCGCCCCCTAATCATCAGCCGCCGCCGCCTTCCTCGTTTTTAGCGCCGGCACGCTCCCCAGCCGCCACTTATCGCCGCCAGCACCACCCAGCGTCGTCGCCACGTCAGCAGCTTCGCCGCGCGCAGCCAACCGGACGCCGCCACGTCTCCCTTGGCCTCCTCCCGCCTCCCCGCGGCCCTCTCGGCCCGCAGCAGGCCCGCCCCCGGGCCAGATCTGGGCCCGGAGGGAGCCCGCGTTGCGCCGCCAAAGCCCGCTCCACTCCGTCGGCCTTGTGCTTCCCGCTCCTCGCCGGTGCTTCGCCGGAGTGCCGCCCGCGTCGCTCGCCTTTCCGCTGCCGGCCACCAGAGGGGCTGACCCTGCTCAGATCTGCCACGACCTGCTCGCATCGCTCACCAGCGCGCGCCTCTGCCGAAATTCCGCCGAAGTCAACCTCCGCCCGCGCCGCGCCCAAACTCCGTGTCGGCGTCGTCAAGCACTCCTCCGCCGGATCCAGAGCCCTGCGATGCGATCCCGACCTCGCGGGCCGCGCCCGTCGCCGTTTTCCCCATGCGCCACCCTTGCCGGAGATCGTGTCGCCGCCGCTCTCTAGTTCGATCGGGAGATCCCCAATCCACCTCCAGCGTCGTTGACCACGGCCCCGCCCGCGTGGGCCACGCCTTCCCGTGGCCCAGCCAGCGCCCAGCCGGCCATAGCTCCATCGAACCAGCCCACGAGGCCCAAAGTGAGCAGCCCCTCTCCACTTCCTCTCCTGTACACTACCGGGCCAACCAGATTCGGCCCAGTGTGTTTTTTCCTTGTCTGCTATTTTAGCAATTAATCCCGAGACTGCAGTTTTTACAGAAAAGTCCTCCTAGTTCATGCATATCATAACTCAGAAATGGTGCATCGGATTAAAATGATTTATATATGAAAGTTGCTTAGAATCTTGTCTAGTTCCATAATATCCAACTTTCATGCATGTTTAAAAATGTTTAAAATGTTGTTTGTGTAATTTTGCCCATATGCCATGCTAAAATAATTTAATTCAGAACTTAATAACCATAGCTCGGTTTTAAATAATCTTTATATGTAAATGAGGTAGAAAAATGCATAGTTTAACTTGGTGCACTCATTTTGCATGTTTAATAACTCTAAAATTGTGTTTAGGGTAGAACAGTACCAAACCTAAAATATGCACATGAGGATTTTTCGGACTTGTTTGCTTGTTGTTCCGGCCTCATTTAAACTTTCCTAGATAGGTAGTTTTATTATGCTTCACCTCTTGCCATGCTAATCAACATTTAATATTGTTGGGTACATAAACAAGATTGAACGAAATAACTTGAATGTGGTGTTAGTTAAATATGCAACTCATTGCATATTGAACTCCATTTAACTTGTAGTTTTGTTTGTGCACTTTGCCATGCCATGCCTCTTTAAACCAGACATGCATCATACTTGGTTGTGCATCATGCCATGTTATGCTTGGTGGTTTACTATGTTGTTTTCTTCTTTCTAGTGTACTTCTTCGGGTTGGTTCCGTTAACGTCGCGTTTGTGAGGAATCGTTCGACTTCGTCCGTTTGTCTTCTTCATGGACTCGTTCTTCTTCCTTGCGGGATCTCAGGCAAGATGACCACACCCTCAAAATCACTTCTATCTTTGCTTGCTAGTTGATCGCTCTATTGCTATGCCGCGCTACCTACCACTTGCTATATCATGCCAACCATATTGCCATGTCAAGCCTCTAACCAACCTTTCCTAGCAAACCATTGTTTGGCTAAGTTATCGCTTTTGCTCAGCCCCTCTTATAGCGTTGCTAGTTGCAGGTGAAGCTGAAGTTTGTTCCATGTTGGAACATGGATATGTTGGGTTATCACAATATCTCTTATTTAATTAATGCATCTATATACTTGGTAAAGGGTGGAAGGCTCGGGCTTATGCCTGGTGTTTTGTTCCACTCTTGCCACCCTAGTTTGTGTCATACCGATGTTATGTTCCTTGATTTTGCGTTCCTTACATGGTTGGGTGTTATGGGGACCCCTTGACAGTTTGCTTTGAATAAAACTCCTCCAGCAAGGCCCAACCTTGGTTTTACCATTTGCCTCACCACCACCTACCCTTCTGTTGGGTAGGCCAACCCGAGGGTCATTTTATTTTAACCCCCCCGGGCCAGTGCTTCTCTCAGTGTTGGTCCGAACTAGAGTCCTTTGCAGTGCCACCTCAGGGAAACTTGAGGGCTAGTTTTAGTTGTACGGAGTGCTCATCCGGTGTTGCCCTGAGAATGAGATATGTGCAGCTCCTATCGGGATGTCGGTGTATGGGGCGGTCTTGCTGGTCTTGTTTTACCATTGTTGAAATGTCTTGTAACCGGGATTCCGAGACAGATCGGGTCTTCCCGGGAGAAGGAATATCCTTTGTTGACCATGAGAGCTTGTGTTGGGCTAAGTTGGGACACCCCTGCAGGGTTTGATCTTTCGAAAGCCGTGCCCGCGGTTATGGGCAGATGGGAATTTGTTAATGTACGGTTGTAGAGAACTTAACACTTAACTTAATTAAAATGCATCAACCGCGTGTGTAGCCGTGATGGTCTCTTTTCGGCGGATTCCGGAAAGTGAACATGATTCTTGTGTTATGTTTGAACGTAAGTAGTTTCAGGATCACTTCTTGATCATTTCTAGTTCACGACCGTTGCGTTGCTTCTCTTCTCTCTCTTATTTGCGTAAGTTAGCCACCATACATGCTTAGTGCTTGCTGCAGCTCCACCTCACTACCCTTTCCTACCCATAAGCTTAAATAGTCTTGATCTCGCGGGTGTGAGATTGCGGAGTCCTCGTGACTCACAGATACTTCCAAACAGTTGAAGGTGCCGATGATACCAGTGCAGATGACGCAACTGAGCTCTAGTGGGAGCTCGATGAAGATCGTGTTTGTTGTGTTGTTTTGTTTCCTGTTGATCAGTAGTGGAGCCTAGTTGGGACGATCGGGTATCTAGCATTTGGGCTTGTCTTCATTTATTTTGGTTCCGTAACCGGACCTGGATTGTATTCTGGATGATGTATGTTTAACTTGTATTTGTGTGAAGTGGCGATTGTAAGCCAACTCTTTATCCCTTTCTTATTCAGTACAAGGGATTGTGTGAAGATTACCCCTCTTGCGACAAAACTACCATGCGGCTATGCCTCTAAGTCGTGCCCTGACACGTGGGAGATATAGCTACATTGTGGGTGTTACAAGTTGGTATCAGAGCCTTCCCCGACTTAGGAGCCCCCTGCTTGATCGAATCGCTGACGTTGTTGAGTCTAGAACAAAATGTTTCGAGTCTTAGGATTATAGATATCGGAGAGTAGGATTTTTTTTACTTCTCAGTCCCTTCGTCGCTCTGGTGAGGCCTCGTGACATAGTGTTTTGATTCTTCTCTCCTCAAATGTCACTAATTTTTTTTAGGATCACGTGGGTATCTTGGAATGTTCCGATGGTTTTGTGACGAGAACATTGTTCTTGTTGCCTCCTGACATTTAGGGGTTGTGGCACTATCCGGGGAGTTGAGCTCCGAGGTGCCATCGTCACAATTTTATCGTTGCAGTTCTGGAATACCTGAGTTTCGCCGACATTGAAAATATCTTTTATGTAGTGGTTGGTGAGATAACCTCGACGCCACCCAGTACTGGGGCGGGAGTTCGGGAGTATTGCCATAACTCGTATAACGGATGCTTTTCGAAGGTTGAGGTAAATGATTTCCGAAGGTTTCTTGGTTATGTGTTGAAGGATGGATACAGCTGGATGTAGGATTTCCTAGTTTCCGGTGAGATATTATGCTTCCCCTGTATCCCCAACACCTGATTGCATAACCAGAAAGTTTCGGGAGTTTATAAGTGGGAATTCAAGTATATCGTAGGATATCCTACCAACAAACACATGATACGACATGGTGTCTATCTTATGTTTGTTTCCGGCTTATTTTGCAAGCCAATCCTTTGTTTTGTTTTTCAGTTGTGGTATTCGAGTTGCTTCAAGGTCAAGTGTTGATTCCATACCTTTTCCTAAATAGTGTTCTCATATTTTTATGGGAGTGCTAATCCTTTTTCGATCATCGAGATGGTCATGTGAATCCTTTTCATCCGGCGTGTTTCTCTTCAAGTGGATCTGATCATTTTCCCATCCGCAAGATCAACTCAAAGTCTTCTCAACGTTATTTGTTTCATCCGTCCCAAGTTGCCTTTGTTTTGCCGCCCTCCCACCCTTTTTATTCAAGGACTCATATATCTGAATCAAGTATCCTTCTTATGGATATGAAGTTTCTTCATTCTTTCCGTCAATGTTCTTATCCGGTGATTCTCAGGAAGATTCTAATGGAGCTTCAAGTGTTTTATTCTTCGTTCTTTTCTTCTCCGGTGGATTCAATTCAAGCTTTGTCGACCATATCCTCTCCCCGTTTCAAATGCTTTCTTATGCCGGTGCACTTCTTAATTATTCACCTCTTGTTTTCCATTTGTTTCGTTGTGCTGAAGATATCTCGGAAGATTAGTGCTTCTATTCTGGATCAATCTAAGCTATTTTCGAGGTCTTACCTTATTCAAGCCATTTAATTCAACCGGTGCAATCTCTCTTTTCAAGCAATATTTAAACGGTGTATCTTTTGAGTGGGCCCTTACCCACAGGTCTATTCCCAGGATCTTACCTGACTCTTCTAATTTTCCCGGAGTTATTCTCAAATTCGTTTCAAAGTTTGACGTAAGAATGATTTGCCATCAGTCAAATGTCTTTCTCCAAGATCTTTCAAATTCTTTTCATCGTTGGTTCAACCTTTCTAATTTTCATTCCGGAGTGCCTCAACAATTCATGGTGGTGTATATCATCATCATTCTCAACATTTGAAGACTGAAGAAGAGTTTCTCTCAAATCTTGGTCCGTTCTCTCAGAGATGCGTGGTTCTAGCTTGATGCCATCCTCTCATAATTGTTTTCGATTATGAGAATTCTTTTCACCTATCCGGAGCAATTCAAGATTCTTTTCAGTTTGATTCTCCGAAGGCCATCATTTCGGATTTATTCATCCTAAGCTTTCAACTATTGTTCTCCAAATCTTACGGTGCATCATTCAAATATTCTCTAATCAGCTCGTGATCTATTCGTTCTCATGTATCTAAATTCCTTCAAGTATCTTCATTCGTTTTCCAGTTCTTCCCGGTGTGTTGTGCCTGTGCTACGTTCATTTTTAATTCTTACAGTGGTTCATTCAAGATCTCTCTTCCCAATCCTACCGGTGGTTCGCAGAAGACCTTCCGAAGTTGGTGCTATATCTATCTTAATCCTTTCTACGAGAATAAGTAGTATGTCAAATCTTTTGCTTGTCAACAATTTAAATTGGTGAAGGATACACATAATATAATCCTTATTCTTGCTTCATCCAAATGATGGATTCATTCTTCCGGAGTTTTGTTCACGATGAGTAAATTCTTTGTTCAAGTGCTTCATACTTTTTCCGAAGTTCCAAGTTTTCCCGCATTATATCATCGTGAAGCTCCACCTAAATCATTACAAGGCTTCGCCTTGTGTTTTCAACTTCTCTTTCTTTTAATCATCATTTTATTACCGGAGTTCTTCATGGAGGCTCTACATCGTGGTTCGTCAAGGATTCCTTTCATTCTTCAATTGTCCCGCCAAGCTATACTCCAAAATAAACATGGTGTTCAACACATGTCTTGTTTTGAGGAGTTCAAGTATTATTCATCTTCCATTCCGAAGTGCAATTCTTTCTATCTTATCTTTTGAGGTGGTTGTCGGTGTCAAAACCGGCGGATCTCGGGTAGGGGGTCCCGAACTGTGCGTCTAAGGCGGATGGTAATAGGAGGCAGGGAACATGATGATTTACCCAAGTTCGGGCCCTCTTGATGGAGGTAAAACCCTACGTCCTGCTTGATTTATTCTTGATGATGCGGGTATTACAAGAGTTGATCTACCACGAGATCGGAGAGGCTAAACCCTAGAAGCTAGCCTGTGGTATGATTGTATGTTGTCCTACGGAGTAAAACCCTCCGGTTTATATAGACACCGGAGTGGGCTAGGGTTACACAAGGTCGGTTACAAAGGAGGAGATATCCATATCCGTACTGCCTAGCTTGCCTTCCACGCCAAGTAGAGTCCCATCCGGACACGAGACGAAGTCTTCAATCTTGTATCTTCATAGTCCAACAGTCCGGCCAAAGGATATAGTCCAGCTGTCCGGAGACCCCCTAATCCAGGACTCCCTCAGAAGCCCCTGAACCAGGCTTCAATGATGATGAGTCCGGCGCGCAGTGTTGTCTTCGGCATTGCAAGGCGGGTTCCTCCTCCGGATACACCACAGAGGAGTTCGAATAAAAGGATAGTGTCCGACCCTGCAAAATAAGTTCCACATACCACCGTAGAGAGAATAATATTTCCACAAATCTAATCTGCTGACACATTTTGGCAACATGACATCATGCCATGGCTCGGTGATTATTCGAACCATTTTTCTTTAACTAGCCCCGCACATAACGCGAGGCAGTTTCTTGACACGTCTTGTCAAAGTAGAGACCATGTCCCCCTTATTACGGGATTCTCATCAATACGGTCGTGGGTAACCCAACCGCGCCTAGGACTCCTAGATTTTAGGCAAGTCCCAAACGGCCACGAGGAGGACACTTGATATTAACAATCTTTATAAAGGGTCAAGGCTTTTACTTTTTTCCTCCCGTGCTCAATCGAATCCTTCCCCCACCTCGAGTTCTAACACCCAAAGCCCAGGTCAGGTGCTTCGGACCTTTAATCATGTCCGGATCCAGCCTCCAGGGCCGGTGGATGCCCTCCTCCGTCACGGAAGAGGATATCAAGAAGTTGAGGGAGGCAAGATACTTGACCGCCGAAGTCTCGCATCGGCTGCCCGCCCGAGGGCAGGTCGTCCCTACTCGTGAACCCAATGAAGACGTCGTGTTCATCTCCCACTTCCTCCGAGGACTAGGCCTCACTCTGTATCCCTTCGTTGGGGGTTTGATGTTCTATTACGGGCTTGATTTCCACGATCTAGCCCCGGATTCCTTTCTCCACAAATCATAATTTATTGTCGTATGTGAGGCCTTCCTCCGCATTACCCCTCACTTCGGCCTGTGGCTCAAGACCTTTGATGTGAAGCCGAAGACGGTCGAGGGGCAGTATGCAGCGTGCGGGGGTGCATTAATAAGCAAGATTGCTGGAGCTCCGTGGCCAAAAGGTTCCTTTCCAGAGGTATCCGGATTATGGCAATGGGAGTGGTTCTACATCACCGCTCCCAGAAGTGTCAAGTGGGTAGCTTCCCCCGCCTTTCGCTCGGACCCTCCACCACAACTGATGTCATGGATCAGCAGGGGGCTGAGATGGGGTCTAGCCAAGGATGTGCCCATACTATAGAGCTGCATCCGGGATCTCTTCGAGGGAGATTTTAGTTTGGTTAAGGTAGTGCAAGTCATGCTGGTTCGTCAAGTCCAGCCTTGCAAACGCCGGCCCCTCCGCTTGTGGGAATTCAACCCAGAAGGACCGCGCGCTATTCAGAATTTCCTCGGCCTGACACACGAGGAGATGTACAAGTCGTTCTTCGGATCCCAAATAGAGTGTCCGGACACCTCCGAGGACGTGGGCCTGAGCAGCAACCGCACCACGGCCCAAGTAAGTAATCTTCTAGCCGAACACACTGTCTTTCATTCATCATGAAGTCATTCTGAAGAATCGCTTTTTGACCAGGACTGGATAACAAGGGCGAAGATGATCCGGTGTTCGGCCCCCCTTCCCGAAGGCTTGGACAATCCGGTCCTGGAAAAGATGCTCGAGCCAGCACCTTGCCTGGTGCCCTCAAAGGAAGATGAAAGGGGGAATAAAGAGGGCGAAAGAGGGCCCCCACCGCTACCTATTCCAACCGAGGGAACGAGCGCCTCTGTGAGGGAGGATAGCCAAGGGAAGGAATCTGACATTCCCTCGCCCCGGGGGAGGAAGAGGACTACCTCTGATGATCCGGAGACCAAGGTTTCCAAACGGGAGAAGAAAACTCCACCAGAGGGTCCCGCCTCGGAGGGTGCTCTTGCCGCACAAAGTCCGCGCGGGGATCAGCCCTCTAACGAGCTGTAAGTAATCAAAAAGTACTTAATAATGAAAATATACTACCTTACTTCTGAGGAAGATAACCGAAGCATCTATCTTGCAGTTCGGATCTGAGCCCTTCTCAGCAGAGCTCGTCTTCAGGGGATCTTCTTTCGGAGATGATGGAGAGCGAAACGCCTCCCCCGGACTCCCTGGCTCAAGAAGCGGACGACCTTGAAGTGTCGTCACAAAGAGTTTCTCCGGATCCGGCAAGGCCAGAAGGTAATCCCATGGTCACCCGAAGCCGTCAGTATCCGGCTCTTGAAGAGAGCAATCAAAAGAGTCCGGCACCACCTGGTATGCGGTCGGACGTACTGAAGGGTCTACTAGAGCGAGCGACTATCTCAGAAGAGCACCGTACATTAATGTGTATGGTGATTGAAAGGATTTCGTCCGTCGAGAACGGGTTGCATGAAGCCTTTATGAGTCTACTGATGGACTTTGAGGGTACGTGGAATGATATGCATTTGTGGTGGTACCGCACATTTTGTAGGTGCGCCCTGTGTAGATAGTAGCCCCTGAGACTTTGGTTGTCGTCAAGAACGGCGGTGAACAGAGGATCGTAGTTCCAGGTAATAACCAGACTGCCGTTATGTGCAGGTGTCTGAAGCTCCGGTGGCTAGCCGGACTGATGGGGTTGCCGCACTAAAGCGGCAACTGGATGCGGCGGATGCCGACATCGAGCTTGTTAACAAGCGGCTTGACGAGGCCCAGGGTAGGTGATATTTATAGTGGATGTCACATAGTAAGAGCAGCGTGATGCCGGTATCTTTAATATGTTGTGACTGCAGATGGAGCTGCCACCGTGGAGGCCTTGTGGGCGGACCTTGCCCGAGCCAAGGAGCAAGCAAGGAGTAGTAATGCGGCCACTTCGAAGGCGGACGAAAAGTTGAGAGTCGAGAAGGCCGGGCATAGTGAGAGCAAAGAGAAAATGGCCAAAATGGCTGTGAAGTTAAAAGACACTGCCGACCGCTGCCAGTTTCTTAAAGAAGAAAGTCGGGCGAAGGCTACGGACCTCGAAAAGGCCACAATGGGGACCAAAGACACCCGCTCTACAATGAGAGCAAAGAAGGAGGAACTGCGTGAAGCCGGGGATATCGTGGCTGGGAAGCCCTTTATGCTACGGAGGAAGTTCGGCGATCCGCGGTATGCCCCTCTGGATCAGCTATGGAGTTCAGCCGACGCATATCTCGATTTAGCGGCGAGCGCTGTCGATGCAGCCGAATACTTCCGAGATCAGACAGATCGTGAAGTGGACAAGCTGTTCTGGTCGCAATTTAACGTTCCACAACGTCCGCTTCCATTGACTGATCAGCTTGCCGAATGGGCCAAACTCAATAGATTGTCCAGACTTGCCATGAGGTCTGTCGTGGATCATCTGTGGCCGGAAAGGCCAAAGCCAAACAACTATTTTGGCTTGGTGCAGTGCCACACATTAATGCGATGAAGAGATCGGCATGCATAGAAGGCTCGCGGATGGCCCTTGCCCATGTCAAAACATACTGGGCGGAGATGGATGCCACCACTGTCGTGGCGCAGGGTTCGGCAATAGGCCGAGTGGCTGCCGAGCACTATTTTGAAGAAGTTCTTGAGGGCGCTCGTTCGATAGAGGCCCAGTGCTCGAAGAATGTTATGTTTGAGTGACATGTATTCCCATTGTAAAAACAACATTTTATTAATTTTATCAAGGATGTATTTATACTTTTGCCCGAAAGTATTGTGATGCCTCCTGTGCGGCCGTTTATGTATATATGTATATAACCTGAAAGATTGCAGTCGTCGGCTTCAGCCCCCATGCATATAATGCGAGGGTGTTCGCAGAAGACACGTGTTCACACTTAATCCAATGTCTTGGTCCTATTAAGGAGGTGATAGCGCAGCGAACTAGGCAACCGGACTATAATGCTTTAACACTTTCACTTAGCCAGAGGAGTTTGACAGTGGGGCTACTATATAGCCCCTGGTGGCTCTGCACTCACCCGAATTTGGGGTGCGTACATGCCTGGCTGGGAAATGGTCCTTCGTTAAGGCATAGGAATTCTAAGATTCCGATAGGTCATCGAGTGGTTGACCAGTCTCACGCTATATCATGATAGTCAGTTTTCGGCTTTCTCTACTGAGGTGCTCATCTGGATGAACCAGGGCACAATTGCAGTAGTTCTCCTGGTGCCGCCTTAGCCGATAGAGCGGAACATAAGGCAGCAAAACACAAGAGCCGGGCAAACCCAACATTTGACCAAAGACATGATTGAGAGTTGATGCATATAAGGCCAAACTCACGATGCCGAACACTCCCTAAGGTATTCGGTCTTTATGGTGTAAACCGGGCCTAAACAGTGCCCTTTGTAAGAAGCCCCTGGTGTCCAGGTACATGCATTATTCTGACATGGCCACATGCCAAGACGTCAGCATCCTTCTCAATTGTACTGAGAATCCGAGGGATGTGTATCAACAAGAGACAGTAAAAAAGGTTGATGCAGGGTCTTAATCTAAAAAGAATCCTTTGAACAGGTCCCTGCTGCATGTCTGCGCCTGTGTCTCCATTGTGCCATATCCTGGACGGGTGTAGCACGATGGTCATCTGTAAAAGAGAGGAACTTAGGTGAAAAGTTGTCATGCAAAAAGGTAGGTTTAAAGAAACCATGTACAATTCAAGGTGAGTAAAAATTGCCACTTGTCTGCGCGCGTTGAGCCCCTTGTATTTGTAATAGGCGTGTGGCCATCAAACCTGTATGAATTATGTATAGCTGCGCCGAACCCGTCTAACCGTGTCCGTGGTCTAGACGACCTATCGAATGCTTTAGTTGGTGAGGCCGTTTTAGTGTGCGGCTGCCAAGGCAGCCGCACTCTCTTCGGCGCGCAGGGATCGCTCAATATTTCCATTTACTGTAATGATGCCACGTGGACCGGGCATCTTAAGTGTGAGGGAAGCGTAATGCGGTATTGCATTAAAGCGAGCGAAAGCTTCGCGTCCAAGTAGTGCTTGATAGCCACTTTGGAACGGAGCAATGTGGAAGGTTAAATTTTCGCTATGGAAGTTATCGGGGAAGCCGAATATAACCTCTAGTAGTAGGGAGCCCGTGCAATGAGCCCCTGAGCCTGGCGTTACTCCTTTAAAGGTAGTATTGCCGTGGCAAATTTTCGTTGGGTCTATCCCCATTTTGCGGACTGTGTCCTGATATATCAGGTTTAGACTGCTGCCACCGTCCATCAGGACTCGTGTGAAGTGGTATCCATCAATTATTGGATCTAATACCAAGGCAGCCCATCCTGCGCATCGGATACTTGCCGAGTAATCCTGATGGTCGAAGGTGATCGGTTGAGACGGCCAGTGGCAGAACTCCGCGGTGATAGGACCTTGGGCATATTTATTTGGGAGTGCCGCTTTATTTCTCCCCTTTATCACGTGTAACACGTTTACTGTTTTGACTTCCGGTGGAAATTTCTTCTGTTTCACAGTGCTTTGCTTGCGAGGATCATCCTTGTCTTCGCTTGGTGTATCCTGCCCCTTATGTTCGGCGTTGAGCTTGCCGGACTGCTTGAAGACCCAACATTCTCTATGGGTATGATTTGCAGGTTTATCGGGGGTGCTATGGATCTAACATATTTGGTCCAGAATTTTGTTTAGGTTGGACAGTTCATCCCTGGCGCCTTTAGAGGGCGTCTTTTGCTGACCTGGCCGAGAGCTTCTGAATCCGGCGTTTACCGCCGTGCTCTTCGGGCTGTCTTCTTTATTCCGGCGCTTATTATTTTTGTTGCGTCGTGATTTCCCGTTTCCATCTCTAACTTCGGATGTACTGGGGTCGCTGGTGCTGCATCGGCCTAGCCAGCTGTCCTCGCCCGCGCAAAAGCGGGTCATGAGGCTTGTTAATGCTGCCATTGTTCTCGGCTTTTCTTGGCCAGGTGTCTGGCAAGCCATTCGTCTCGGACGCTGTGCTTAAAAGCTGCCAAAGCTTCGGCGTCCGGACATTCGACTATTTGGTTCTTTTTAGTAAGAAACTTGTTCCAAAGCTTTCGGGCTGACTCTCCGGGCTGTTGAGTTATGTGACTCAAATCGTCCGCATCCGGAGGTCGGACATAAGTCCCTTGAAAATTTGCCCGAAAAGCGTCTTCGAGCTCTTCCCAGCTTCCAATGGAGCTTTCGGCGAGGCTTTTAAGCCAGTGCCGAGCTGGCCCTTTGAGCTTGAGGGGTAAGTACTTGATGGCGTGGAGATCATCTCCTCGAGCCATATGGATATGGAGGATATAGTCCTCAATCCAGACCCCAGGGTCTGTTGTTCCATTGTATGCCTCTATGTTTACGGGTTTGAATCCCTCTGGAAATTCATGGTCCAGCACCTCGTCGGTGAAACATAGGGGGTGTGCGGCACCCCTGTATCTGGGTGTACCGTGGTGTTCGGATGTTTATTGTGTTGCATCGTATGCTGGAGCGCGCTTGCATGGTCCATAGATGGATCTGGTTGCGCTGTCCTTTTGATGCGAGCCCTCGCGTGGATCGTGTATTGGCTTATGTGCGGCGTTGTTTGCCGCTCTATGTTGGCCGTGAGGTCGTCTATCCGGCCAGATGGCCGTTTTAATTTTTTGTTGCGGGGGATCTAAGGCCTCCTCATCGAATTCAGGTAGCAACTTCCGCTTCGAGTTGCTCTTGGTGTGGCGATTACCGCCGTACTTCGCTGCTGTGTTGACTACTTTACTCCATCTGATTCTGAGTGTGTCTTGCGCAGTCTTGAGCCTTTGCTTCTGCTTTTTTAGACTCCTCGCGGTGGCGACAAGCCTTTGATGGGCATTCTGTTGCTCCGGGTGTCTATCCGGTGTGATGTCGTCCGGGTTATTATATTTGACAAAGTCGGGTTGTTCGGTTTGATTCTCCGTGTTGCCGTGGTCCAGCGATGGTTCACCCTGCTCTAACGCTGGCTCTATATGACCGTTGTTTCTGCCGAGGCGGGATTTGGAGCGGTGCTTACGCTGCCGCTTTGACTGCTTCTCGAGGGGACAGCCCTTCGTTGCGTCCTTCCGTTCCTTGTCATCGTTTTCTTTTGGTGTGTCCACCATGTATATGTCATGTGATGAAGTGGGCGTCTCGTGCCTTGTGGGCAGTGGTTCCTGTTCGTCTCCCGCATCGTCGTCCATACCGTCGATTTCTTCGGAGTCAAAGTCGAGCATGTCAGTTAAGTCATCGATAGTGGCAACTAAGTGGGTGGTGGGTGGGCAGCGAATTTCTTCGTCATCCGCATCCCAATCCTGCCAGACGTAGTTCGGCCGGGACTCTCCTGACAAGGAGAGAGACCTTAATGAGTTCAGTATGTCGCCAAAGGGCGAGTGCTGAAAAATATCCGCGGAGGTAAAATCCATGATCGGCGCCCAATCGGATTCGACAGGAACGGGCGCAGGCGGTTCGGAGTCCGTGGCCGGAGAAAGATCCGGCAGTTTAGCAACACGGCTCTCGTGAAGGGTAAGGTCGATATTCGGCTTGATCGCCGCAGAGGATACGACCTCCGTGGCGGGGTCTATCCACCCGTCCAGGGATGGCGCAACTGGCTCCGAATTGAGGGTCGGAGCGGCTGCCGGTGCGATTTCTCAAACACTGTCCGATGGTAGAGCTAGATCGTAATCGTTGTGACCGCGTGGCGCACAAGGCAGGGGCTCAAATCCGTCGAACATCAAGTCTCCGCGGATATCGGCCGTGCAGTTTAAGTTTCCAAACCTGACCTGGTGGCCAGGGGCGTAACTTTCGATTTTCTCCAGATGGCCAAGCGAGTTGGCCCGCAGTGCGAAGCCGCCGGACACAAAGATCTGTCCGGGGAGAAAAATCTCACCCTGGACTGCATCGCTGTCGATGATCGTAGGAGCCATCAAGCCTAACGGCGACGACAGAGAGGAACTCTCAATGAAAGCACCAATGTCGGTTTCAAAACCGGCGGATCTCGGGTAGGGGGTCCCAAACTGTGCGTCTAAGGCGGATGGTAACAGGAGGCAGGGAACATGA
The DNA here is from genome assembly GCF_003073215.2 of Triticum urartu. NCBI lineage: Eukaryota > Viridiplantae > Streptophyta > Magnoliopsida > Poales > Poaceae > Triticum > Triticum urartu. Next base: position 309,948,711 of record NC_053023.1, read on the forward strand.
TGTTTTACCCAGGTTCGGGCCCTCTTGATGGAGGTAAAACCCTACGTCCTGCTTGATTTATTCTTGATGATACGAGTATTACAAGAGTTGATCTACCACGAGATTGGAGAGGCTAAACCCTAGAAGCTAGCCTATGGTATGATTGTATGTTGTCCTACGGACTAAAACCCTCCGGATTATATAGACACCGGAGGGGGCTAGGGTTACACAAGGTCGGTTACAAAGGAGGAGATATCCATATCTGTACTACCTAGCTTGCCTTCCACGCCAAGTAGAGTCCCATCCGGACACGAGACGAAGTCTTCAATCTTGTATCTTCATAGTCTAATAGTCCGGCCAAAGGATATAGTCCGGCTGTCCGGAGACCCCCTAATCCAGGAGTCCCTCAGTGGTGTTATGTCATTCTTGACAATTTTCTTCATGTTTCATGATTCACAAGTTGTAAGGAATGACATATTTTAAACCCATCATTTTCAATTCGTTCATGAGATCCTTTGCAACCCATAAATCTCTTCATTGGAGTTATCTTGGATTATATTTCACCTAAAGCTTTCCCTAAGGATTATTGCTATTTATGGTGCTCATAAATGATCCAAGTTATTCATTTATCCCCCCGGTGAAACAAGTTTCTCGTCTCCTTGGGGATATCAATCCAATCTTTTGTTTATGTAGTGGAATCATTTCACCTCATAGTTTTGAGATGTTCTCCATAAGCCCACTACAAGTTTGTTCTTTTCGTTGTTGCTTTTCCAACAACTTCGTTATAACCTTCTTGGAAGGGTGCTTTGCAAGCTCATTTGTGGCAGAAGTTGGCATTTTCTTCTCCATTCTTATTCCAATGATCGATCTTCCATTCTTTCTCCTGGAGGCTTTGTGATGTTGCTCTTTTCAATCATCATCTCGAATTACGAGGATCGTGTTCTTTTTGTGCTTACCGTTTCAACCGAAGTGTCGTGTCCTCTTTTCAAGTATCCTCTCATCTTGTCAAGTTCATGTTCAATTCCTTCCATTTACAGTCGGAGTGCTGTCCAAATTATATCATTCTTATTCCTTCTCTAACTTGTTTTAACCGGAGTGTTGTGTCTATCATTCCTCTTCTAACCAGACTCTCATCCAAGTGCCTTCATTTTTGCCAAGATCATATTCTTTGCCTTCCTTTTTTTTCCAACCGGGGTGTTGTCGTAATTGATCTTATCGTTCCTTGTACATCTCGTTTCAACCGAAGTGCTTGCATGTATTTCTTGTCCATTGCAACCCTTTTCTTATGCCTTTCAACCTACAAGGTTTCCGTAATGTTCCTTGTTCCCCTTTTCTAACGGAGTGTTTTCAACTTTGTTCATCTTCGTTGTTTTCTTCTTTGAATTTGTTCAACCTCTCAAGGTTCGTGGTTTCACTCGTTTGTCAAAGAAGCAACTTAGTTTTACCTCTTATCTTCCTCTTCTGTTTCTCTCCGGTGCCATCCTAGATCTCGGGACGAGATCCTCTCATAGTGGTGGAGTGTTGTAACGCCCCAAGACCGTTGCGCCAGGTGTCTTCCAGTTATTCCCTGTCTTTGCCATGTCATTTTCTTGCGTGTTGCATCTTGCCATGTCACCATGTGCATTGCATCATCATGTTTTCAAAACTTGCATCCGTCCGGGTTTCCCCAGTTCCGTTTGTTGTCCGTTCTGAGCCCAGACACACTTGCACGCGCCCGTGGCACGCCCGAAATAGTATTTTATAAGTGGCCATAAAATGTTCTCGGTTTGGGATGAAAGTTTACGTGTGTTCTCGGTTTCGTGTAGGTAGGCCGCCTGCCAAGTTTCATCGCATTCGGAGTCCGTTTGATGCCCCAACGGATAACTATAGCGGCAGTATAGCCGGTCTATCGTCGCACGTATTCGGTCTCCGGAAACAGACGCAGGGCCTCCCTCTCTCTTCTCTCGTCTTAGCCCGAGGCCTTCTGCACAGCCCACAAGCCCCAACCTACCCCTCCTCGTGTCCGGAGCCATCGGATCATGATCGGAGGCTCCGAAAACCCCTAGAACCCCACCCCTAGCCATTTTTGCTATAAAAGGGAACCCCCTTCCAAATCTGGACATTCATTCCCCTCCTCCTCGTTATCCGCGCCCCCTAATCATCAGCGGCCGCCGCCTTCCTCGTTTTCAGCGCCGGCACGCTCCCCCGCTGCCACTTGTCGCTGCCAGCACCACCCAGCGCCGCCGCCACGTCAGCAGCGTCACCGCGCGCAGCCAACCGGACGCCGCCACGTCGCCCCTGACGTCCTCCCACCTCCCCGCGACCCACTCGGCCCGCAGCAGGCCCGCCCTGGGCCAGATCTAGGCCCGGAGGGAGCCCGCGTTGCGCCGCCGAAGCCTGCTCTGCTCCGTCGGCCGTGTGCTGCCCGCTCCTCGCGGGTGCTTCGCCGTAGTGCCGCCCGCGCCGCTTGCCTTCCAACTGTCGACCACCAGAGGGGCCGAGCTTGCTCGGATCCGCCCCGACCTGCTCACTCGTCGTCGTGCGCGAGCCGCCTGCCACCCACCTCGCCGGATCTCGCATCGCTGACCAGCGCACGCCTCCGCAGGAGTTCCTCCGAAGTCAACTTCTGCCCGCGCCGCGCCCAAACTCCATGCCGGCGTCGTCAAACACTCCTCCGCCGGATCCAAAGCCCTGCGACGCGATCCCGACCTCGCCGGCCGCGCCCGTCGCCGTTTTCCCCGCGCGCCGCCCTTGCCGGAGATCGTGCCCCCGCCACTCTCCAGTTCGATCGGGAGATCCCCGATCCTCCTCCAGCGCCGTTGACCGCAGCCCTCGCCCGCGTGGGCCACGCCTTCCCGCGTCCCAGCCAGCGCCCAGCCAGCCACAGCTCCATCGAACCGGCCCACGAGGCCCAAAGTGAGCAGCCCCTCTCCACTTCCTCTCTGTACACTACCGGGCCAACTAGATTTGGCCCAGTGTGTTTTTTCCTTGTCTGCAATTTTAGCAATTAATCCTGAGACTGCAGTTTTTACAGAAAAGTCCTCCTAGTTCATGCATATCATAACTCACAAAAGGTGCATCAGATTAAAATGATTTATATATGAAAGTTGCTTAGAGTCTTGTCTAGTTTCATAATATCCAACTTTCATGCATGTTTAAAAATGTTTAAAATGTTGTTTGCGTAATTTTGCACATATGCCATGCTAAGATGATTTAATTCATAACTTAATAACCGTAGCTCGGTTTTAAATAATCTTTATATGTAAATGGGGTAGAAAAATGCATAGTTTAACTTGGTGCACTCATTTTGCATGTTTAATAACTCTAAAATTGTGTTTAGGGCATAACAGTACCAAACCTAAAATATGCACATGAGGATTTTCCGGACTTGTTTGCTTGTTGTTACGGCCTCATTTAAACTTGCCTAGATAGGTAGTTTTATTATGCTTCACCACTTGCCATGTTAATCAACATTTAATATTGTTCGGTACATAATAAAGATCGAACTAAATAACTTGAATGTGGTGTTCCGTCAATATGCAACTCGTTGCATATTGAACTCCATTTAACTTGTAGTTTTGTTTATGCACTTTGCCATGCCATGCCCCTTTAAACCAGACATGCATCATACTTGATTGTGCATCATGCCATGTTATGTTTGGTGGTTTACTATGTTGTTTGCTTCTTTCTGGTGTGCTTCTTCGGGTTGGTTCCGTTAATGTTGCGTTTGTGAGGATTCGTTCGACTTCGTCTGTTTGTCTTCTTCATGGACTCGTTCTTCTTCCTTGCGGGATCTCAGGCAAGATGACCACACCCTCGAAATCACTTCTATCTTTGCTTGCTAGTTGATCGCTCTATTGCTATGCCACGCTACCTACCACTTGCTATATCATACCTCCCATATTGCCATGTCAAGCCTCTAAACAACCTTTCCTAGCAAACCATTGTTTGGCTAAGTTACCGCTTTTGCTCAGCCCCTCTTGTAGCGTTGCTAGTTGCAGGTGAAGCTGAAGTTTGTTCCATGTTGGAACATGGATATGTTGGGTTATCACAATATCTCTTATTTAATTAATGCATCTATATACTTGGTAAAGGGTGGAAGGCTCGGCCTTATGCCTGGTGTTTTGTTCCACTCTTGCCGCCCTACTTTCTTTCATACCGGTGTTATGTTCCTTGATTTTGCGTTCCTTACACGGTTGGGTGTAATGGGAACCCTTTGAAAGTTCGCTTTGAATAAAACTCCTCCAGCAAGGCCCAACCTTGGTTTTACATTTGCCTCACCACCACCTACCCTTCCCTCGGGTCGGCCAACCCGAGGGTCATCTTTATTTTAACCCCCGGGCCAGTGGTTCTCTAAGTGTTGGTCCGAACTAGAGTCCTTTGCAGCGCCACCTCAGGGAAACTTGCGGGCTGGTTTTAGTTGTACAGAGTGCTCATCCGGTGTTGCCCTGAGAACGAGATATGTGCAGCTCCTATCGGGATGTCGGTGCATCGGGCGGTCTTGCTGGTCTTGTTTTACCATTGTCGAAATGTCTTGTAACCAGGATTCCTAGATTGATCGGGTCTTCCCGGGAGAAGGAATATCCTTCGTTGATCGTGAGAGCTTGTGATGGGCTAAGTTGGGACACCCCTGCTGGGTTTGAACTTTCGAAAGCCGTGCCCATGGTTATGGGCAGATGGGAATTTGTTAATGTCCGGTTGTAGAAAACTTAACACTTAACTTAATTAAAATGCATCAACCACGTGTGTAGCCGTGATGGTCTCTTTTCGGCTGAGTCCGGAAAGTGAACACGGTTCTTGTGTTATGCTTGAACGTAAGTAGTTTCAGGATCACTTCTTGATCACATCTAGTTCATGACTGTTGCGTTGCTTCTCTTCTCGCTCTTATTTGCGTAAGTTAGCCACCATACATGCTTAGTGCTTGCTGCAGCTCCACCTCACTACCCTTTCCTACCCATAAGCTTAAATAGTCTTGATCTCGCGAGTGTGAGATTGCTGAGTCCTCGTGACTCATAGATACTTCCAAATAGTTGTAGGTGCCGATGATACCAGTGCAGATGACGCAACTGAGCTCTAGTGGGAGCTCGATGAAGATCGTGTTCGTTGTGTTGTTTCGTTTTAGTTGATCAGTAGTGGAGGCCGGTTGGGATTATCGGGGATCTAGCATTTGGGGTTGTCTTATTTTATTTTGGTTCCGTAGTCGGACCTTGATTGTATTCTGGATGATGTATGTTTAACTTGTATTTGTGTGAAGTGGCGATTGTAAACCAACTCTTTATCCCTTTCTTATTCAGTACAAGGGATTGTGTGAAGATTACCCCTCTTGCGACAAAACTACCATGCGGCTATGCCTCTAAGTCGTGCCCCGACACATGGGAGATATAGCCGCACTGTGGGTGTTACACCAGACCCCGTGTCCACACGCGGTCACCACCTTGGCATGGTCAAAACGACGCCCAGGATCGGCCAAGCCTTGTCTGGGCTAAAGTTGATGCAGTGATAGGTCTAGGGAAGCTGAGGGCTCACTGCCAGACCGACCAGATGTGACTCAACCATGCATCTTGGCAAGTTTCTGGACAGAAACTTGGCTGCTATGTTTGGATAGCTTCTAGATGGCCATTATGTCTGATCTCCTGGTGTTAAGGGTTACTTAGGAGGGTGAAGAGGCTCAAGAAAAATCGGGGCCAAAGGACCAAGGAAAAATGCACTTACTGTTCAATGTGAAACTTTGGACCAGAAGAGAAATTATTTTCTGTAGCAAAAATACTACAAAAAGTCATGCAATATTCTTGCTTGGGAAGGTGGGCCATGGTTCAAAGAATATCCAGGGATTATTTCAGATTTTTAGGAGCAATAAAAATGGGGGTTGCTTTGGAGCACTAGTTTCTGAAATGAGTTTCAGAGGAGAAAATGAATATTTTCCTTTTATGAAATATATTCATTGGATTATTTTGAGGATTTTTCAGAGAACTAAGGTTGAAGGAGAAGTGGATGGGTCACATGGGTGAAAGTCAAGAGCATGCCCAAGTGACAAGTCCATTTGAATTGATTCCAAAAACTCAAATCCAAGGCAAAGGCAAAACCATGTCCGGAAAAAGAGAGAAGGCAAAATCCAGGCTGTCACAAACCTCCCCCACCTAGGATGAATCTCATCCTCGAGATTCGGTTGCTTGGGAAAACCATCTTGGGTAGGCAGTCCTTAAAAATTCCTCTCTTTCCTAGGTTGCCTCTTCCTCGGTGTGATGTTCCCACTGAACCTTGTAAAACCTTAGCACTTTGCTGCAAGTGACTTTTTCTGTCCCATCCAATATTCTGATTGGCTTTTCCTCATACGTCAAATCCTTAGCCAGTTCTATCTCTGCCATATCATTCCTTTTCTCTGGTGGTGAGATGCATCTCCTTAGTTGTGAGACATGAAACACATTGTGTACCTTTGATAGTTCGGGTGGCAATTCCAATTGATATGCAACTGTTCCGACTTTGGCCATGACTGGAAACAGACCGATATATCTGGGTGCCAATTTTCCTCGGGACTGAAACCTCTTAACTCCTTTCATAGGGGTAACTCAGAGATAGATGTGTTCTTCGGGTTCGAAGCTGATCTGACGGTGTTTGGTGTCATAATAACTCTTATGTCGAGATTTGGCTAACTACAGTCGATCTCGGATTTCCTTGACTTGCTTCTCAGCTTCGATCATCAAATCAGTTTTGAAAATATGACTATCCCCGGTTTGAGACCAATTCAGCGGAGTACGACACTTACAGCCATACAGAGCTTCAAAGGGTGACATCTTTAAGCTGGTCTAGAAACTGTTGTTGTAGGAAAACTCGGCGTATGGCAGACAGTCTTCCCACTTGGACCCTTGGGCCAATGCACATGCCCGGAGCATATCTTCGAGTATTTGGTTTACTCGCTCAGTTTTTCCATCTGTCTGGGGATGATAAGCAGTGTTGTATTTCAGAGCAGTTCCCAAGGTTTGACGTAGTCGGGACCAAAATGCTGAAGTGAAGAGAGATCCTCTATTCGAAGTGATAGTCTTTGGTACTCCATGTAGATTGACGATTTGAGACATATACAATTGTGCAAGTTGATCGACACGGTAGGTGGTCTGGATAGGAAGAAAATGTGCCACCTTCGTTAAGGTGTCCACTATGACCCATATTGCGTCATTTCCTCGGTGAGCCCTTGGTAAACCGGTGATGAAATCCATGCAGACATCGTCCCATTTCCATTGGGATACACGTAATGGTTGAAAGAGTCCAGCGGGTTTTTGGTGTTCCGCCTTTACCTTGTCGCATATATCACAACAAGCCACAAAGTAAGCGATGTCGTTCTTCATGCCATTCCACCAGAATACCTGACGAAGGTCTTCGTACATTTTAGTGCCACCTGGGTGAATTGAGTATGGCGATTCATGTGCTTCTGTCAATATTTTCTTCCTCAGGCCTTCTTGGCTGGGTACGCAAATCCTTCCTCGGAACCTTAGCGTACCTTGCTGATCTCTAGAGAAATCCTGTGTCTGTCCTTCTTGCATACGCTTGGCATATAATTGCAATGATTTGTCATTTGCTTGAGCGCTGCAAATTTCTTCCTCGAGGGCAGGAGCAACTTCCAATATACTTGCAAGACTGGCATCCATGATTACCAAATTAAGCTGGGCATTTTCTCCATAAATCTCAGGAGGCAAAGATTCCATTAGAGCATTCAGGTTGGCCGGTTTGCGGCTGAGAGCGTCAGCAACCACATTAGCTTTGCCGGGGTGATAATTTATACCGAGGTCGTAATCCTTAACCAACTCGAGCCATCTTCGCTGACGAAGGTTCAAATCGGGTTGAGTGAATATATACTCGAGACTCTTGTGGTCGGTAAATATCTGGCACCTCTTTCCAATAAGATAATGTCTCCAAATCTTGAAAGCGTGCACCACCGCAGCCAATTCCAAATCATGAGTGGGATAATTTCCCTTGTGTGGCCGTAGTTGTCGGGATGCATAAGCCACAATCTTGCCATCTTGCATAAGTACGCATCCAAGGCCTTTTCTGGAGGCGTCACAGTAGACATCAAAAGTGCGGTAGATGTCGGGAAGAGTCAATACTGGTGCTGACGTCAGTCTAATTTTTAGCTCCTTGAAACTCCGTTCGCAGTGATGTGTCCGTTCAAACTTCTTATCCTTCTTTAGTAGCTCTGTCATGGGCTTGGCAATCTTGGAGAATCCTTCAATAAAACAACGATAATATCCGGCTAGTCCAAGGAAACTTCGGATTTATGAGACTGTCGTGGGTGCGGACCAATCAAGGACATCTTTTACCTTTCTTGGATCCACAGATATCCCTTCTGCCGAGAGAACATGCCCTAAAAATCCAACTTGCTTGAGCCAAAACTCACATTTGCTAAACTTGGCGTAACTACTCGGAGGTGGTCCTTGTGTTCGTCTTTGCATTTTGAGTAAATGAGGATGTCATCGATGAACACCACCACGAATTTGTCCAAGAAGTCCATAAACACCTTATTCATCATATGCATGAAGAAGGCTCGGGCGTTGGTGAGGCCGAATGACATAACGGTATACTCATAGAGACCATACAGAGTGGTGAACGCGGTCTTGGGAATATCTTCCTTCTTGATTTTGAGTTCATGATATCTGGTCCTCAAATCAATTCTGGAGAATACTTTGGCCCCACTGAGTTGATCAAACAAATCATCAATCCTTGGTAGTGGATACTTATTTTTGATGGTGACGTCATTCAGCTATCGGTAGTCTACGCACATCCAAAGATTGTCATCCTTTTTATCCACGAAAATCGCGGGTGATCCCCACGGTGAAGAGCTTGGTCGGATGTATCCTTTCTGCAGCATCTCATCCAGTTGTTTCTTTAATTCCACCAATTCTGATGAAGGCATCCGATAATATTTCTTGTGTATCGGTGTGGTTCCAGGCACCAAGTCAATTGCAAACTCCAGTTCTCTGTCTGGCGACATTCCTCGTAATTCCTCAGGAAATACATCGGGATACTCACTGTCACGGGAATCAATTCCACCTCTTCAGCCATGGTGGTGAAAACCATATCCTTCTTGGGTATGCATTTGCGGGCATAAAAACTTGCGGTGCGACCCTCCTGATTTGCCATGGTAACTTCTCTGGTCGCATAGTTGATGCATACTTGGTATTGGGTCAATCAATTCGTTCCCAGAATAATATCCAATTTGTTAGAATCGATGATTATTAGAGATGTTGGAAACTTGACCCCCTTGATATCAATTTCCAGATTACGGTAGACCAGATTGCTTCTGAGCAAGGATCCCGGGGGTTGTACTAGCATATGTTTTCCCAAAATCGAGCAAGGAAATTTGTTTGGGCAGCAAAACTCCGTGAAATAAAAGAGTGGGAAGCCCCAGAGTCAAATAAAATTATGGCATGTATGTTATTAATAGGGAACATACCAATGACAACTTCCGGGTCTTCTTGGGCTTCATCGGCGGAGATATGATGGATTTTCCCTTGGATGGCACTCGGGCCAGGATATGGCTCCAGATAGTTGACTTGCAAATGGAATGGAGCTGTTCGCTTGCTGTTCTTGGGGCACCGTCTGGCGTAATGTCCGGTTTGCCCACAACTAAAACAGGAATTGTTGTGCTGACAATATTCATGTACCGGGTTGGTCATGATATTCTTGAATTGAGTGGTGGTCTTGTTGACATTTTGCTGCCAGTTGGGTTTGTACTCAACCTGAGTCTGTTGCCACGTATGAGCCTTCTGCACGGGTTGCATATCCTTCTTAGGCTCAAATTTGTGCTTGTGGTCATTATTAACTGGCCTGTTGTCGTGCATGAGCTTGTGTTCCCGTTCTGCAATGAGAGTCTTGTTCACCAGAGTTTGGAAGTTCAGAAAATCAAACATGCTGAGAGTGCACCTGAGATGCTGATTCAGTCCTCCAGGAAATATGTCGACCTTCCGTTCTTCGGTGGCCACATTATAGAGGGAATAGCGGGCGAAATGGTTGAATTTATTCACGTACTCGCTGACTGACATGCTTCCCTGAGTGAGGTAGAGGAATTCCCGTTGCTTGATTTCCATAATTCCGGAGGGAATATGGTACTTGCGGAAATGCTCCTTGAATTTAGTCCAAGTAATTTCCTCGTCTGGGCCACATGGCCTTAGCATTATCCCACCATATCGCGGCAGCTCCTTCAAGATAATGCGTTGCGAAAGGAACCTTGTCTCCTTCTTCAGTGCGAGCAATTACCAGTTTCTTCTCAGTAGTCCTCAACCAATCATCAGTGTCCAATGGATCAATAACTTGACTGGAACTGGGAGGTTTGGTTCGCTGAAAATCTGACAGCTTGGAGTAATGACCATTCTGATGTCCATTCTGCCCAACCATAACTTGCACACTTTTCAGTAGTTCCATCAGATTGTTGTTCCTTCTTTCTTCAAACATTCGCATGATTTGCTCAGTAGAAGGCAGATGTGGCGGTGGAGGCGGAGGTGGCTGATATGGCTCGGGGGAATGTCCTGCCTGTCTTGCGGAGCGACGAACAGGGACATCCACATAAGCTTGGCTGCTGCTGTCTCCCCACGACATCCTATTATTTAGTTTCCCAATGCAAAGCAACCGCGATGAGAAATATCCAAAAATGGGAGGAAGGCCAGTGACGAATCCAGAAGAAAACAGCGAAAGAAACCAAGGCAAATAAAAAGAGAGTTCCAACATAATTATACATAGACTCAACATAAGGGTTAAACATCATGATAGGGTCATTACCCTCAGACATGAAACTAAGCATCATAACACGTGCGACTACATCCATAAATCATACTCATGCCGACGGAGATACTCTAGCGATCTACTGCTCGGATGGTGCTGCTGCGGGCTCCTCTTCTAAGCCGGACCCAGATCCTGAACTGATAGTGGTGACCTCCGGGTTAAGAGAGACGCGACGACGCTGCCTCGAGGACTCTCCCTCGGGGGCAGGTGCGGGATGGGATCTAAGCATAGGAGTTGCAGGAGTAGCGACAAGGGAAGACCACGCTGCAGGAGCACTACAAGGAGTTACTACCAAAGGGGTAATGGTACTCTGAGTGGTGGCAGAGGCTGGAGGAATGTATGGAGTGAAACCGATAGTAGGGAGAGGGTTCCTATTACGAGCAGCGGCAAGAGCTATCCGGACGCGGGTTAGCTCCTGAGCTAACTCGTAGTTCAGGAGATAACTGGCAGTGATATAACAGGAAAGGTGGCTAGTAGGACGATCGCACGCCGGATTAATCAAAGGAAAATGGATACGCCCATTCTCGTGCAGAGATGGGTAGTAAAATAAACCTGGGTGGGTGTGCATGCGAACCTCGTTGTAGCACAAGTCTACAAGAGCTTCGATTGCAGCAAACTGGACTGCCTGAGATGGTGTAGAAGCGAGACCACCCTTAGTAGAACGAGTGTAAGCGCCGGAAGGGGAACTGTGGTGTAGAGTGACCTCAGCATAATACTCGTACAATGCTCCGGCCAGATGCTCCCGATACACCTGATACTCTGGATCAGCACCCTCTGGGTAGAGTCGTCGCCACACGTTCTAAAGCAGGTGCGGCGATGTGTACGGAGCTGGCTCAGGATGGTACAAGATCGGAACTGGAGCCATCTACACTCACAAACATCATACGGTTAGCAATAACAACAGATTACCATGCATGCAATGCAGCAACCAATTTCTATGACTACCGGCACTCAGACGAAACTATTTACCATTCCACTAACGCACTAACGGTCTAGCGTGTCCTGCAATCAGCGCGACCCTGATACCAAGAATTGTGGCACCCTGGCTCAGAGCAACTGGTTTACCTTGCAATGCCAGCCCAGAGATCAAGTCTTCTAGCAACACACAACAACATGGTACAGAAACAACCGCTTTATTGATGCTAGCGGATTGCATGGGTCTGAAATTACATCGAAATAAGAAGCTAAGCGGCACACACGGTGCGGCTGAACAGTATGTACATTATTTAATAAACATAAAGGGGCCTCGATTACACGAACTATGCGGTAGAGGAAGAATGACGAAGTCGAACTCCATAGCACAGGGACACCGACATGTACACAGCCTAGACGCGGGAAGCTCTCCGATGCGAAGTGACTTGCCTGAAAACTGGCATGACACACCAGGTAAGTACATTGAATGTACTTGCAAGCTCACAACAAACATAAGCATAATGACAAACAATATCATGACAATTAATCATGTTAATGCAATGCAAGTAATGTTACTAACGCAGTGAAACCAACATGTGCACCAAGTCCCACGGTCTCGCTTACCAGACGGGTTACCTCGTAACCAAACGGTGATCATACCCAGATCACAACTGAAACCAATCACTCATGATCTCCAGAATCATCAGTGCCATCAACAGTTATTTAGTGTGCAAGATTAATTATAAAAGTTGATCCATGGTGTGACTTAATCCGGAGTTGTGCCCATAACTCAGGACATGGCTATCGATAGATTTAATACACTCTGCAGAGGTAGCGCACTTTACCCACACCACAGAATCCATGGCCGTGCCCTCCCGTTCGGGTGGACCAACGGCATTCCAACGAAACCCTCCCCTTGCCATGACACTCTCCCGGTCACTCCAACAAACTCCCTCTCAGGGCTATGTCCTGGGTGGCCCCGTGTCTACCAAAGACACCAACGACCACCGTCGTGGCAAAACGGTCCCAAACGGGGACAAGGTACCATAAAAACAAACGGGCACACAAGGTTATGTCTGCTTACCGGGCCAGGGTATGCACGCCCATAACCTTCCCTCGTTGGAAGCACCGGCGAGAGGCACAACAAAGGACCGAATCAAGACCTCCCACAAGGTAAATGTGGTCGCACTAAGAAAACCCGATTCAGTGGCACCATGACTTGATCAACGTCATATTCAAGTGGACTTATTAACAGGTTTAACTTGAATAAAAATTTAAACTACCAAGTCATACAATGCCATGATCATGCAACTAATCAACATGCAAAGCATACAACTCCCATGTGCGGATCAGACTTATCAACATAACTTGCTTGCACTACTCATGATTAAACTTTACTGGTTCTCCCTTAACTTTTATTATCATGCAATACTTTTACTAACTCATAATTTATATGAAGATATCACTTAACAAAAGAACTATCATTATTTATCATAGCAATACAACTAAGGCAAAATTTTATTCTACTAGACCAAACTAGTCCATGCATTCAACCAGTAACTTAAACAAGCATATCAAGCATGACAAAGTAACTAGCAAGCAACCATATTTAATTAACAAATTTTTAAATGCATATAAGAACTCATATTTAAGTAGAAACAATCATATATATTGAAATGACACCATCCAAATGCTGGTGTGGCTTGCCTTAGTGCAGACGAGGGTCACACTCCTCCTGGTTATCTCAATGCAAGTTCCTTGATAACCCACAAGTATAGGGGACCGCAACAGTTTCCGAGGGTAGAGTATTCAACCCAAATTTATTGATTCGACACAAGGGGAGCCAAAGAATATTCTCAAGTATTAGCAGTTGAGTTGTCAATTCAACCACACCTGGAAACTTAGTATCTGCAACGAAGTGTTTAGTAGCAAAGTAATATGATAGTAGTGGTAACGGTAACAAAAGGTAACAGTAGTAAAAGTAATGTTTTTGGTATTTTGTAGTGATGATAGCAATAGCAACGGAAAAGTAAATGAGCAAAGAACAATATGTGGAAAGCTCATAGGCAATGGATCAGTGATGGAGAATTATGCCGGATGCGGTTCATCATGTAACAGTCATAACCTAGGGTGACACAGAACTAGCTCCAGTTCATTGATATAATGTAGGCATGTATTCCGAATATAGTCATATGTGCTTATGGAAAAGAACTTGCATGACACCTTTTGTCCTACCCTCCCGTGGCAGCGGGGTCCTTACGGAAACTAAGGGATATTAAGGCCTCCTTTTAATAGAGAACCGGAACAAAGCATTAACACATAGTGAATACATGAACTCCTCAAACTACGGTCATCACCGATAAGTATCCCGATTATTGTCACTTCGGGGTTAACGGATCATAACACATAATAGGTGACTATAGACTTGCAAGATAGGATCAAGAACACTCATATATTGATGAAAACATAATAGGTTCAGATCTGAAATCATGGCACTCGGGCCCTAGTGACAAGCATTAAGCATAGCAAAGTCATAGCAACATCAATCTTAGAACATAGTGGACACTAGGGATCAAACCCTAACAAAACTAACTCGATTACATGATAGATCCCATCCAACCCATCACCGTCCAGCAAGCCTACGATGGAATTACTCACGCACGGCGGTGTGCATCATGAAATTGGTGATGGAGGATGGTTGATGATGATGATGGCGATGTTTTCCCCTCTCCGGAGCCCCGAACGGACTCCAGATCAGCCCTCCCGAGAGGTTTTAGGGCTTGGCGGCGGCTCCATATCGTAAAATGCGATGATTTCTTCTCTCTGATTTTTTCTCCCCGAAACACAATATATGGAGTTGGAGTCGGAGAGGCAACAGGGGGCCCACGAGGTAGGGGGCGCGCCCTAGGGGGCAGGCGCGCCCCCCACCCTCCTGGAGAGGTGGTGGGCCCCTTGGGCTTCATCTTTTGCAGGTATTTTTCATATTTTCTGAAAAGTTGCTCCGTGAAGTTTCAGGTCATTCCGAGAACATTTGTTTCTGCACATAAATAACACCATGGTAATTCTGCTGAAAACAGCGTCAGTCCGGGTTAGTTCCATTCAAATCATGCAAGTTAGAGTCCAAAACAAGGGCAAAAGTGTTTGGAAAAGTAGATACGACGAAGACGTATCAACTCCCCCAAGCTTAAACCTTTGCTTGTCCTCAAGCAATTCAGTTTATAAACTGAAAGTGATAAAGAAAAACTTTTACAAACTCTATTTGCTCTTGTTGTTGTAAATATGTAAAGCCAGCATTCAAGTTTTCAGCAAAGATTATGACTAACCACATTCGCAATAACGCATAGGTCTCAAGTTTACTCATATCAATAGCATAATCAACTAGCGAGCCATAATAATAAATCTTGGATGACAACACTTTCTCAAAACAATCATAATATGATATAACAAGGTGGTATCTCGCTAGCCCTTTTTGAGACCGCAAAACATAAATGCAGAGCACCTTTAAAGACCAAGGACTGACTAGACATTGTAATTCATGGTAAAAGAGATCCAGTCAAATCATACTCAATGTAAACTAACAGTAATGAATGCAAGTGACAGCGGTGCTCTCCAACTGGTGCTTTTTAATAAGAGGATGATGACTCAGCATAAAAGTAAATAGATAGGCCCTTCGCATAGGGAGGCAGGGATTTGTAGAGGTGCCAGAGCTCGGTTTTGAAACAAAGGTGAATAATATTTTGAGCAGTATACTTTCATTGTCAATATAACAACCAAGAGATGGCGATATCTTCCATGCTACACACATTATAGGCGGTTCCCAAACAGAATGGTAAAGTTTATACTCCCCCTTCCACCAATAAGCATCAATCCATGGCTTGCTCAAAACAGCAAGTGCCTCCAACTAACAAGAGTCCCAGGGGGAGTTTTGTTTGCAATTATTTTGATTTAGTTTGTATAAAGCATGGGACTGGGCATCCCGGTGACCAGCCATTTATCCCGTGAGTGAGGAGCGGAGTCCACTGCTCTTGAGAATAACCCGCCTAACATGGAAGATACAAACAACCCTAGTTGATACATGAGCTATACAAAACAAGATATTTATTTGAAGGTTTAGAGTTTGGCACATACAAATTTACTTGGAACGGCAGGTAGATACCGTATATAGGTAGGTATAGTGGACTCATGTAGAATAACTTTGGGGTTTAAGGAGTTTGGGTGCACAAGAAGGATTCCCGCTTAGTACAGGAGAAGGCTAGAAAAAGACTGGGAAGCGACTAGCTAGAGAGCGACAACAGTCATGAACATGCATTAAAATTAATCAACACCGAATGCAAGCATGAGTAGGATATAATCCACCATGAACATAAATATCGTGAAGGCTATGTTGATTTTATTTCAACTACATGCGTGAACATGCGCCAAGTCAAGTCACTTAAATCATTCAGCGGAGGATACCACCCTATCATACCACATCATAACTATCTCAATAGCATGTTGGTGCGCAAGGTAAACCATTATAACTCATAGCTAATCAAGCATGGCACAAGAAACTATGATCTCTAGTTGTCATTGCAAACATGTTCATTCATAATAGGCTGAATCAGGAACGATGAACTAATCATATTTACAAAAACAAAAGAGGTCGAGTTCATACCAGCTTTTCTCATCTCAGCCAGTCCATCATATATCATCATAATTGCCTTTCACTTGCACGATCGAATGATGTGAATAATAATAATAGTGCATGTGCATTGGACTAAGCTGGAATCTGCATGCATTCAATAAACAGGAGAAGACAAGGCAATATGGGCTCTTTTGTCAGATAAACAATAATGCATATAAGAGCCACTTCAACAATTTAATTATGGTCTTCTCCTATCAACCCCCAAACTAAAGAAAAGAAATAAAACTATTTACACGGGAGAGCTCCCAACAAGCAAAAGAAGAACAGGAAATATTTTTGGGTTTTCTTTTTAATTACTACTACAAGCATGGAAATTAAACTAATTAAAAGCTACAACTATTTTTTTGGTTTTTCTTAAGGTTTATTAAACACACAAGAAGAAAGCATAAAAAGGAAAATAAACTAGCATGGGTGATACAATGAAAAAGTATGAGCACCGACATCTAGCAATGAGTGTGTGAACATAAATGTAATGTCGGTGGGAAATACGTACTCCCCCAAGCTTAGGCTTCGGTGCCTTTTCCTTCGAGCTTTGGCTCGATAAGCCCCTCAAAAGTCTCCTCATTATTTTCCGAAAAATTCTGAAATTTTTAGTAACTTCAAAATAATAGTAAACCAAACTCAATGATATTGATAGCAACTACTCCTACAAGTGCTTAGAGCCTATATCATGCATCAAAACTACTTTTGACCATATAAATTTGACATGCAAGCACAAGAACAGGGTCACCTAAGCAGCAAAATTTTGCAATGAACAAAGCACTAGAACAAGAACTAATTGGACCAATGGAGGAGTCACATACCAAGGAACAATCTCCCCAAGCAGTTTTGTGAGAGGTGCTTTGAGCAAGGAGATCAAAAATGGCAGCAAGATGAGCTAGAACTCGTGCTTGAGCTGGATATTCGTGTTTGTGGGAGGAAGAAGAAGTGTGTGGGTGCAGGAATAAGTGGAGGAGGGCCACCGTGGGCCCACGAGGCAGAGGGCGTGCCCAGGGGGGGTAGAGCGCGCCCTCCACCCTCGTGGGCAGGTGGTTGACCCCCCTGCTGTGTTCTCAGTGCCAAATATTCTCAAATATTCTAGAAAAAAATCATATTTAAATTTCAGGGCATTTGGAGAACTTTTATTTTCGAGGTATTTTTATATTGCACGGATAATCAGATAACAGACATAAAAATATTTATTTTTATTTTATTTACTATAAAATAACAGAAAGTAAAAGTGGGGTACAGAAGGTTGTGCCTTCTAGTTTCATCCATCTCATGATCATCAAAAGGAATCCACTAACAAGGTTGATCAAGTCTTGTTAACGAACTCATTCCGAATAACATGGAACCGAAGAAATTTCGAATAACACTATGTTACCTCAACGGGGATATGCACATCCCCAATAATAAGAATATCATATTTCTTCTTGACAATAGGAAGAGGAAATTCAAAACCTCCAAATATAATCGATGGAATTTTTACAATAGAGTTGATACTATGAACTTGAGGTTGTTTCCTCGGAAAGTGTACAGTATGCTCATTACCATTAACATGAAGAGTGACATTGCCTTTAGTGCAATCAATAACAGCCCCTGCAGTATTCAAAAAGGGTCTTCCAAGAATAATAGACATGCTATCGTCCTTTACTACTTGTGTCGGGTTATCAAGACCATGAGTTTCTTCAATAGGAGAAGGATTTGGATTATATGTTTCTTCAACAAGCGGTAAATTAAGACCATGTATTTCTTCAATAGGAGGTAAATGCTTAACATCTTCAGCTTTAATACCTTTTTCTTTCATAGATTTCTTTGCCTCTTGCATATCTTCAGGACTGAGAAATAGAATACCCCTCTTCTTCGGAGTTGGTTTAGGAATAGGCTCTGGAATTGGCTCCGGAGGTGTCCAATTATTTTCATTTGTCAACATATTATTCAATAGAATTTTAGCTTCATCCGGCATTGTTTCCCTGAAAACAGAACCAGCACAACTATTCAGGTAAAATCTAGAGGCATCAGTTAGTCCATTATAAAAGATATCAAGTATTTCATTTTTCTTAAGAGGATGATCAGGCAAAGCATTAAGTAATTGGGAAGCCTCCCCCAAGCTTGTGGGAGACTCTCTTCTTCCATTTGCATAAAATTATATATATCCCTTAAATCAGCTTGTTTCTTATGAGCAGGGAAATATTTAGCAGAGAAGTAATAAATCATATCCTGGGGACTATGCACACAACCAGGATCAAGAGAATTAAACCATATCTTAGCATCACCCTTTAATGAGAACGGAAATATTTGAAGGATATAAAAGTAACGAGTTCTCTCATCTGTAGTGAACAGGGTGGCTATATCATTCAATTTAGTAAGATGTTCCACAACAGTTTCAGATTCATAACCATGAAAAGGATCAGATTCAACCAAAGTAATTATATCAGGATCAACAGAGAATTCATAATCCTTATCAGTAACACAGATAGGTGAAGTAGCAAAAGCAGGGTCAGGTTTCATTCTAGCATTTAGAGATTGCTTACTCCATTTAGCTAATAACCTTTTGAGTTCATTTCTATTTTTGCAAGCTAAAATAGCTAAAGAAGCTTCTTGATAAAAACATAACCCTTAGGAATAACAAGTGATTCTTCATCATCACTTTCATCAGTATCATCAGATTTAATATTTTCAGTCTCTCTAGCCCTAGCAAGTTGTTCATCAAGAAAATCACTAAGTGGCACATTAGTATCAAGCATAGATGTAGTTTCATCATAAGTATCATGCATAGCAGAAGTGGAATCATCAATAACATGCGACATATTAGAATGAATAGTAGAAGCAGGTGTAGGTGTCGCAAGCTTACTCATAAGTATCTTGGTTTTTGGATCTCTCAAGTTCTTCATAATGATAAGCAGATATATATCCCAAGTGACTCAAAGAATAGACCTATGCTCCCCGGCAACGGCGCCAGAAAATAGTCTTGATAACCCACAAGTATAGGGGATCGCAATAGTTTTTGAGGGTAGAGTATTCAACCCAAATTTATTGATTCGACACAAGGGGAGCCAAAGAATATTCTCAAGTATTAGCAGCTGAGTTGTCAATTCAACCACACCTGGAAACTTAGTATCTGCAACAAAGTATTTAGTAGCAAAGTGATATGATAGTAGTGGTAATGGTAACAAAAGGTAATAGTAGTAAAAGTAATGTTTTTGGTATTTTGTAGTGATGATAGCAATAGCAACGGAAAAGTAAATAAGCGAAGAACAATATGTGGAAAGCTCGTAGGCAATGGATCAGTGATGGAGAATTATGCCGGATGCGGTTCATCATGTAACAGTCATAACCTAGGGTGACACAGAACTAGCTCCAGTTCATTGATATAATGTAGGCATGTATTCCGAATATAGTCATATGTGCTTATGGAAAAGAACTTGCATGACACCTTTTGTCCTACCCTCCCGTGGCAGCGGGGTCCTTAGGAAACTAAGGGATATTAAGGCCTCCTTTTAATAGAGAACCGGAAAAAAGCATTAACACATAGTGAATACATGAACTCCACAAACTACGGTCATCACCGATAAGTATCCCGATTATTGTCACTTCGGGGTTAACGGATCATAACACATAATAGGTGACTATAGACTTGCAAGATAGGATCAAGAACACTCATATATTGATGAAAACATAATAGGTTCAGATCTGAAATCATGACACTCGGGCCCTAGTGACAAGCATTAAGCATAGCAAAGTCATAGCAACATCAATCTCAGAACATAGTGGACACTAGGGATCAAACCCTAACAAAACTAACTCGATTACATGATAGATCCCATCCAACCCATCACCATCCAGCAAGCCTACGATGGAATTACTCACGCACGGTGGTGAGGATCATGAAATTGGTGATGGAGGATGGTTGATGATGACGATGGCGACGGATTCCCCTCTCTGGAGCCCCGAACGGACTCCAGATCAGCCCTCCCGAGAGGTTTTAGGGCTTGGCGGCGGCTCCGTATCGTAAAACGTGATGATTTCTTCTCTCTGATTTTTTCTCCCCGAAACACAATATATGGAGTTGGAGTTGGAGTCAGAGAGGCAACAGGGGGCCCACGAGGTAGGGGGGAGCGCCCTAGGGGGGCAGGCGCGCCCCCACCCTCATGGAGAGGTGGTGGGCCCCCTGGCCTTCATCTTTTGCCGGTATTTTTCATATTTTCTGAAAAGTTGCTCCGTGAAGTTTCAGGTCATTCCGAGAATGTTTGTTTCTGCACATAAATAACACCATGGTAATTGTGCTGAAAACAGCGTCAGTCCGGGTTAGTTCCATTCAAATCATGCAAGTTAGAGTCCAAAACAAGGGCAAAAGTGTTTGGAAATGTAGATACGACGGAGACGTATCATTCCTCCTTCTAGAAATATTTAAAAACCACAAAACAAAATATCGAAAACCATTCTGAAAATCACCAGAAATTCTAGACAGCAAGGAAAATTCCACATTTTGGTGTGCTGATAGAGCGTTTTGAAACAAACACAATGCAAAAAGAATCAACTCATTTGGACTTATGGGCTAGGAGTTATCACTAGTCAATGTTGTCGTCAAATAATTGAATTATTTTGAATAAATCAGAAAACCTGGGGGGCAACGTCGATGGTGTAAAGTCAGGATACGCCTCCACTCGTACCGCTTCGGGTGCGAGTGGTGAGGATGACACCGGGCCCCACCGGGCATGAGAGAGAGGGGGAGAGAGGAAACAGAGCGCGGCGGCGCTCTGCCGGATCTTACGCCAGCGACGATTGGGTTTTGGGCAAAACCAGAGGGATAGAAGTGGATAGGGGGACGTGGCGCACCTGCCCGTACCCGTGGCTTGCCGGGGGATGGCCGGAGTTGCTCGCAATCAAGCTCGCAAGCGGCCGTGGCGGACGGGTCTTGCCGGAGATGAAGAAGGCGACGGCAAGGGGCGACTCCAGGGGCTCAGCTGTGTCCAGGCGACACCAAAGGATCCCCAACGACTCGCCTGAGAGGTTTATAAGGCTAGAGGGGCTCTGGAGTGGGGTGGTTGGGTTGCGGGGATCGCCGGCGATCTCTAGTCGGTGTCGACGGCCAGAGGCCTGCCCGACCGGGCTACGGCTCCTCTACGCGGTTGTGGTGGTTGTGTGGTACGGTGTGAGGCTTCGAAGCGGAGGGAATGGATCTATATATAGCCGGAGCAAGAGGGGGGGTATGTGGCGCTGCCGGAGTTCTCTAGAGACCGGAGAACAACGACGAAAGGCACCAGAGGGAGGGGGCAAGGGCTCAGTGTGTAGGCGGGAGCTGTCCACGCCCGCGAATGAGCACAGGAGGCAGGGGGAGAAGAAGACAGGGCCACGAGCGCACTGTGGCTTTTGGCCGCGACATTCCCGTGCTCGTTACGGCGTCTCCGGTGTCGGCGAGCTCTAGGGAGGGGTCAATGGTGATGAATCGAGGCTAGTGGCGTGGCGCGGTAGTCGTCGGCGAGCTCAGGCTCAAGCACGCGCCGAACAGAGGCATTGGCGCTATTTAGAGCGCGTCGAGCACATGCCAGACCCCGTGTCCACATTCGGTCACCACCCTGGCATGGTCAAAACGACGCCCACGATCGTCCAAACCTTGTCTGGGCTAAAGTCGATGTAGTGATAGGTCTAGGGAAGCTGAGGGCTCAATGCCAGGCCGACCAGCCGTGACTCAACCATCTTGGCAAGTTTCTAGACAGAAATTGGCTGCTATGTTTGGATAGCTTCTAGATGGCCATTATGGCTGACCTCCTGGGGTTAAGGGTTACTTAGGAGGGTGAAGAGGCTCAAGAAAAATCAGGGCCAAAGGATCAAGGGAAAATGCACTTGCCGTTCAATGTGAAACTTTGGACCAGAAGAGAAATTATTTTCTGTAGTAAAAATACTACAAAAAGTCATGGAATATTCTTGCTTGGGAAGGTGGGCCATGGTTCAAAGAATATTCAGGAATTATTTCAGATTTTTAGGAGCAATAAAAATGGGGGTTGCTTTGGAGCACTAGTTTCTGAATTGTGTTTCAGAGGAGAAAATGAATATTTTCCTTTTATGAAAAATATTCGTTTGATTATTTTGAGAATTTTTCAGAGAACTAAGGTTGAAGGAGAAGTATATAGGTCACTTGGGTGAAAGTCAAGGGCATGCCCAAGTGACAAGTCCATTTGAATTGATTCCAAAAACTCAAATCAAAGGCAAAGGCAAAACCATGTCCGGAAAAAGAGAGAAGGCAAAATTCACGCTGTCACATATCACCAAGCTACTAGAGCTTCGTGGTGAACTATAACATGCAAGGGATGGAGATGATCCCAGAGCTGTTCACGGTGCTTAAGGCTGTAAAGGTAGAAATCAAGAAGGAGCATCAAGTGTTGATGGTTAACAAGACCACTGGTTTCAATAAGGGCAAGGGCAGGAAGGGAAACTTCATGAATGGCAAGCCAGTTGCCGCTCTAGTGAAGAAACCCAAGGTTGAACCCAAACCTGAGACTAAGTGCTTCTATTGTAAGGGGAACGGTCACTTGTAGCTGAACTGCCCCAAATACTCAGTATAAGAAGGTTGGAAACTTCAACAAAAGTACATTTAATATGCGTGTTATTGATGTGTACCTTACTAGTACTCCTAGTAGCACATGGGTATTAGATACCGGTTCAGTTGCTAATATTGGTAACTCAAAACAAAAGCTGCGGAATAAATGGAGACTAGCTAAGGGCGAGGTGATGCTGTGTGTTGGAAGTGTTTCCAAGGTTGATGTGATCACCATCGCACGCTCCCTCTACCTTCGAGATTAGTGTAGAACCTAGATAAATGTTATTTGGTGTCTGCGTTGAGCATGGACATGATTAGATCATGTTTATTGTAATACAGTTATTCATTGAAGTCAAAGAATAATGGTTATTCTGTTTACATGAATAATACCTTCTATGGTCATGCACGCAATGTGAATGGTTTGTTGAATCACGATCGTAGTGATACACATGTTCGTAATATTGATGCCAAAAGATGTGAAGTTAATAATGATAGTACCACATACTTGTGGCACTGCTTCTTAAGTCATATTGGTGTAAAGCGCATGAAGAAACTCCATGCTGATGGATTTTTGGAGTCACTTGATTTTGAATCACTTGACACATGTGAACCATGCCTTATGGGCAAGATGACTAAAACCCAGTTTTCCGGTATAATGGAACATGCAAGTGACTTTTTGGAAATCATACATACTGATGTGTGTGGCCCAATGAGTGCTGACACGCGCAGTGGATATCATTACTTTCTCACCTTCATCGATGATTTGAGTAGATATGGGTATATTTACTTGATGAAGCATAAGTTTGAAATGTTTGAAAAGTTCAAGAAATTTCAGAGTGAAGTTGAGAATCATCGTAACAAGAAGATCAAATTCCTACAATCTGATCGAAGGAAGAGTATCTGAGTTATGAGCTTGGCAATCACTTAAGACAATGAGGAATTGTTTCACAACTAATGCCGCCTGGAATACCACAACTAACGGTGTGTCCAAACGTCATAATCGTACCTTATTGGATATGGTGTGTTCTATGATGTCCCTTACCGATCTACCACTCTCGTTTTGGGGTTATGCATTAGAGACAACTACATTCACTTTAAATAGGGCACCATCTAAGTCTGTGGAGATGACAACGTATGAACTATGGTTTGGCAAGAAACCTATGTTGTCGTTTCTTAAGGTTTGGGGCTGTGATGCTTATGTTAAAAGGCTTCAGCCAGAAAATCTCGAACCCAAAGCGGATAAATGCATCTTCATAGGATACCCAAAAGAGACGGTTGGGTATACCTTCTATCTCAGATCCAAGGGCAAAGTGTTTGTCGCTAAGAACGATAGTAGAAAAAAATACACTTCCGTGATGATACGGGTTTGTCACAGTAGGTCACATTTTCTGTCATGCATGTACATCCATGACGATTTTATGACAGACTCAAGATAGTCATGTCTGTGCTGTCGTAGAAGTGTTCCATGACATTACCAAAATTATCATCATGGAAGTGTCCACTTCCATGATGATAAATCATGCATCATAGAAGTGCTTTTGTCAAGGGTGACCGACACATGGCATCCACCGTAATGGCTCGCTGTTAAGTTATCGGGTTCCAGTTTGGATCCGATAACCCGTTAACAGCCCGGACTAATAGGGATTTTCCACATGTAAAATTCTCATTGGCCGGAGGAACCACGTGTCGGCTCACCGTTGGGACAGATGTCATCCACTCATTGGACAGGAGGCGCCTATGATAGGTTGACACATGACATGGCCCAACAAAGGCCCATTCCTGTGAAAAAGGTCGACCCAGTAAGAATTAGCAAGCCGACCCATATAAGGCCTCCTTGTGTGAGGTCCATTTAAGCCCATGACCCATACAAGATGTGACAATTCAACCCATCAACGGCTCGTTAACAATTTGACACCATTGCAGCCCATCGTCAGTTCAAGCCTGTTAACAGACTGCTATATATTTGGGCTCAATATCGGCCCGATGTGGTTTTGGCCTGTTAATGAACCATTCAAGGGATGGGCCAATTTTCAGGATGTACATCTTTTGGCCTTTTAGCGACCCATTTAAGTGTTGGGCCAATTTCCGGTCCGGTGTATCTTTCAGCCTGTTGATGGCCCATAAGTGAGTTGGGCCATTTGTAGTCGGACCTGAGTTTTGGCCTTTTAACGGCCCATGCTCTTCATGGTCCAATACCAGCCCGGTTTCTCTTTCGTCCTGCTAAAGGCCCACGACACATTTGGGACATTTATAGTACGACCTGACTTTCGGCCTCTTAGCGGCCCATGCTCTTCATGGTCCAGTACGAGCCTGCTGTCTCTTTCGGCCTACTAAAGGCCCACAGTATAGTTGGGCCATATGTAGCCTGACCTTAGTATCGACCTATTAACGGCCCATGAAATCAAATGGGACCACCTGTTGCCCGCTTCGATGTCGGCCTGTTAATGACCCAGGAGGTAAGAGGGCCGACCTTTAACTTTTGGCCTGGTAACGGCCCATTAACTTAACAGGCCCACTAAAGTTCGTACATGTCTTTAGGCCCAATTAGATAATTTGAGCCCATTACGACGAGAAATTATGCATAGGACCAAAACCGATCAAGCAAAGGTACGACAAACAGGGAAAAACATTGCACATCCAGCATATACTACAGGAAATTACATCCACTGGGCAATCAAAGATTGATGCCAGTGCAAATAAATGAATAGAACCTAACAATCTACAACATCACAATCTGCAACCTTAGCGTCGATGACACCCATAAGCATGTGGGCAAGTTCTTGCTGCTTTGCTACACTGTCTCTGAAAACATTCATCAGTTGTTGTTGCGCACGAATGTGCACCTCTAATTCCTCCACCATTTCCATCATTGCTTCAGCCATTAATTGGTTCACAAACATACATTTTTCCATTGCATTCGAGACAGACGAAATTGAACAGATTCAGATGGCGATTTTGGCAGGCTTGTATTATTGATAGTGGAGAGTGTCTCGATCACTGCATCATAACTTAAATTAGGAGGGGAACTGAACAGATTAATCAAGAGTTATTGCCATATTACCTGGCCTAGATTTATTGGAAAGAAACAATGGTATTGCCTTGCTATTTTTAGAGTTTGTCTTCTTATCTTCAGCAGCCTGCACCAAATTAACACACTAGCATTTCTATCATTGGCCAGGTCAGATAATAGGAAAGCAACATTGATACAACGAACATTTGGGCAACCAGACCACACCAGTCTACACCAAATTAACACAATATGGCACAGCTATCATCAGCCATGTAAGGTAATACGAAAGCAACATTGACACTATGAATGAATGGGCAACCAGAGTAGCACTACAATTCAGTAATGTGCATGATATGAGATAGTACACTCATGCAACTCAGTATGCAAAACTACCAGGTAGTTTTCCTTACAAAAATCAACATTGTCGCCTTTAACATTTTGCTACAACTAATTTTAGATTAGATAAAGCTTGGATTCACGCCGATTAACAAAATACATGCTGATGTAAAAATATAGTGATATACAACAGGTACTTACATCAGCATTGGAGCACAGAGAATTCCTGCAACATACTTTCCCCGAATACGATCCCAATGGAGGAAGTCTTCTATCGTTTAACCTTATTTTCTAAAAGAGAGATGGGTAAAAAACATGTATAAAATATGATCAGAATGCTATAAAATTTCATGATGCGAGGATACACACACGCTTCTTAGAATGGACTTGACATATTTTTGCTGGACTGGAGCGGACTAGTGCTTTGTCCACTAGAATCTGCTTATTATCAGTGGGAGTTGGGTTTCTCTGTGCTGGAGCAGTATCTATGAAAACTAGAGTTGGTTTATTATCTCCTGGCGTTTGGATCTTTTGCAAAGACCTAGTTTGTAACCCTTCAGATTCTAACATAGCCATCTTCCCCTTGCATGGCTTATATAGAAGAATGGTGCTTCAATTATAAAACATGCTATTGTAGAGATGGGTTCTGAAGAATAGAAAGGCATGACATATTGACATGTATTCCCTCCATCCTGAAATAAATGGATGGGTCTAGGCGTATTTCAGTTCTAGATACATCCAGTTTTATCCATTCTGCGACATATAATCCGGACGGAGGGAGTATGATGTAAGATCTAGGGATACGACATGACAACAATGTAAAAAACATTACTTGAATGTAAAACTGTATGCGAGAGGAATACATACAGAAAAACACTAAGGCAACATATGTGTGTATGATTGGGAAACTAAGATGGCATTGCAAGAGACCACTAGAACATCACTTCAATGTAAAAAAAAGAACATGGTATGGTAGACATATGAAGTACATACTGATGAATAACAATGCATAAGATATTCAGAAACATGATGTCCAAACTAAGCAGATGGCATTGCGATAGAGTAGAATGACAGTACTTGAATTTGAAAACATGTTATCATGAATGGAATATGTACCGAAAAACTGGAAGGCATGCCATATTTACATGCATGATCAACAGGCTAAGCACAAGGCATTGCAACAGAGTAGATGCACTCCAGGACATTATATGCATGTTGTACCCATATCCAGGGCCAAGTTAGATCAAGGACCTTGTGGGGTGAATAGGATTCATCATCTTTCTGCAAGTCTTGTGAAGAACTTCCTTTACATGTTCCATCATATTGGGTATCATTGACGTCAAGTTTGTTGGCCGTTACATTGCTCCCGAGGTTCTTGTGGATAAATTAGTGTGTGCAATTATATCTGACATGCATGGAAGACAACTGGTAGTTAGATTTATGTAATGAGTGCCTATGGGAGATGACATAAATAGTAGGACTGGGGTTAACTAGCAGCAACAGGTCTCAAAAACTAAAGGGAGAACACAGATGAAAGCTATAGAATAGGTATCGTTTGTACTCGAGATTAACTAGATGGCATACAAAAGTATTAAAGAACAACATAGGTAATACTAGAAGTGGTATAATACTATAATCACCAGCTTGTGGGGTAGCATTGGCTGGGGGATGATAACTATGGAACAACTTTACCTAAAGAACAAGTCTCATAGCTGAACAATGGAACAACGTTAACTCCTGAACAAGACCCGTAAGAGATCACCATGAATATATAGTGAAATGTGATAATCTATTTTCCATGCTTAAATGAATAACAAAGACATAAATGTTGCACACAAGTAAGATGAGGGTACAACCTATCTGGCCGCCATCCATAGGAGTGAGCATCATGTGCTGACTTGTCGATGGCCCTGCAATTGTTGTGGATGTCCGTGTTGGGCATGCGCATTAGATGCAGTGAACTATTGAGTGGGGACTATAGCTCCCTTCTAGTGTATGCTTCCCTTGTTGGATCAGCTGTGGTGAGTCGGAGGACAGTGTGGCTGAAGATGCGGAAAACAGATAATGTTAAGAACGACACATCTCTCTGATCTGAAGAAATACCCTAAGAGATCAACAGCAAGGTATGAGAGTGGTCACACGTTTGTTGACTAAAGACTAAATTGGGGTCACTCGATTTTATTTTATTTTGGTACTGTCCTATCTACGCCGGATGGCTTGATGGCCGTCTTGTGCCTCCCGGATGACACTGTTTGGAATCGTCCCCGAAGAGCCAGCGACCACCAGTAGAGCAGCCTGCCTCCGCCGTCTGTGGCCCCGACCAAAAGCCCGCTCCCCGCCCCACCGCACTATCGTGGTTGCGCCGCCCCCGGGCCAATCCATAAAGACTCGCTGTCATCCAGATCCGGCGGCGGCAGTACCTTCAACCCACACAACTCCAAGATAGCCACCCAAGCGCTGCTTCCGTGGTGAACTTGTGCCCCCACACCAATATGTTAGACACCAGCCAACCGGCATCCTACGAGCTCAGCCGCCTCGAGGGGCGCTGCTTCCCATTGGGAATCGATTGGCCCAGAATAAAAATTCAGACAACTGATGCCTAAATAAAGTGATTTGAGATGAGGGTGCGACCTATCTGGCAGCCTAGTGAAGTAGGAAGCTCTAGCTGCTGAGTCGGTGAGGCTGGCGCGGTTGCAGTGGCTACCGGTGGCAGCGAAGCAGAGATGTCGCCACTACTAGGAAAAGGGCTAAAGATAGGATTGACACTAATGGCGCACCAGAGTAGTGGTGCGCCACTACTATATACTAATGGCGCACCTGGTGGAGATACGCCATTAGTGTGGAAGACACTAATGGCACACCAGGCAAACGGTGCGCCACTAGTAAAACAATTTTTTTTTCATTTTTTCAAACATACTAATGGCGCATCCTGGCAAAGTGCGCCATTAGTCGTTAGAACTACTAATAGCACACCGGCGACAGAGTGCGCCAGTAATTTTTTTTACTTTTTGGCAAAAAAACATTCTAATGGCGCACCGCTGCTGGGTGCGCCATTAGTAAGCTCCCCCCCCACTCCACCTATTCCTCTCCCTCCCTTCCTCCCCACTCGACCTAACCGTGCGCCCCCTCCGCCCCAACCGTACGCCGCCGCCGCGCCTGCACGCCCCCTCCGCCCCCTCCGTCCCCTGCTGCCGCCTCTCCTTCCCTGCCTTCTTCTCCACCCCGCACCCCCACGCCCCCGCGCCCCGAGCTAGAGGAGGAGGACGAGTAGGAGGAGGAGACGGAGGCGGCCGACGCGGAGCAGGAGGCCGCGGAGGACGCGTTGCTGGACCGCGCGCAGGCCCACATCTCCCGCGTCGTCGAGCAGGAGGCCAACCCCAACCCGTGTCTCATCCACACCCTCGCCACCATCCACGTCGTCGAGCAGGAGGCCAGGTAGTCCGCCCATCCCCTCCCTCTCCCCCTTCCGCATGCTGGTAGATAGGAGTAGGAATAGCTTACTGCCGAATCGACCAGCGTAATTAGGCACACAAACTTGTGCTTGCTTGTGCTCATCTAGTTCCGCAACTACTCGCGAGCAACGCCGGGATTTCACCCGTGTAAGCCTGAAAGAAGCCATTCGTCTATGTAGGTGTGCTCTGCTTCCTGTATATCTGTTCACCCAGCAGTTAGCAGTCGCATCTTGCTTCTCGTCCAAACAAGCAAATTAACGGAGCAAACTCGTGTGCGGTCAGTGATCGAGTTTCAGGCCATCTTGTTCCTATAGACACTCTGCACAAGTTCTTGGATCCTGTTCTTATAGACAGTCTTCACAAGTTCTTGGCTTTTGGGTCAATACATTGCTGCTCTAGTGCATTTTATTGGTAGTGCATTTCACTGCATTTTATATCTATAAGCAAGGTCTCAGTTCTGTAGTTATATTGCAACTAGAGTACTAATATTTACAAAGGGAGTAACTGATAAAAAGCTCATGTTTCTGTACTCTGCTTCTAGTGTCACGGTGAACTAGCGGTAAATTGTAGAAAGTTGTAGCAGGCATTGGCTATTGCCCAGCTGGGGTGTTGGCTAAATTCTTCATTGCATCCTAGCCCATCGTACAGTAATTTTAGGAGTAACTTGAAATGGAGTATAACTTGCCATTCTATAACTTGCTGTGAATTACTCTAGGTCAGTGCCATCCTCTTGTACTCAAGAGTATTTTTGTCACAGTGCCATATAACATCAAACCTACTCCTGCATTTTTCTACTCAGGAGTATAAACTGCATTTTGACAGCGCCATAGATAGTAGGAGTAATAAAAATGCTAAGGTGCCATATAAATATTTGCCTTTTCCTTGGTAGGTGTTTGTGGTAATGCTTGCAAGGGGCAAATGTTTAAACAAATATAAATATTTGAATGGCCAGAGATGGGATGTGCAGGCCATCAAGGGGGCACGACACAGCCTGGGATGAGCTGTGCCACTTTGCTTATTATTCTTCCCTGAGATAAATAGTAATAAAAATGTGCTTGCTAGCTGCTGCCACTTGTAGCCACGAGACAAGTTCAGTGTGCTATCATTATCATTAATCATGCCCAGGTTAAAAGACAACAGCAATATGCCCAGGTTAAAAGACAATATCTTTGGTTTTTTGGCAGTAATAATAGCCTTGTCACTACCTACAGTAGAACACCATACTTTGTTACCTTTTTCTTGTCACTATCTAATGTGCACTATTAGACAAGAGCAAGATGCCTAGGTTAACCTAGCTAGCCTTATACTGCAAGCACAAGTTAATTTTACTCCTCCCTAATTAACAGTACTCCTGAATGACAGATATAACTACTCCTGAATGACCAATACTACTGGAGGAGTAAATTAAAAGGTTTAAGTTAATCAAAGGAAAAGTTTTGAATTTATTTTAATTAATACAAAAATGTTTCAGTCAAAGTTACAGTTAAAGCAGATAAGAGAATGCTCCTACTGTACTGAAAAAGAAGAGAGGGAGAGAGGACACTACTGCACTTGCTACAGAGTCTATAGGGGGGACTACTCAAGCAGTGCAAGCAAGCAAAATTGCAAGCTACTGCTGCTGCAAGCAAATTCTGTTAAAGCTTCCTTGGTTAACATTTCGGTTGTAGTCCTGCTTCTTATTCTTGCTACTGTTGCTGTTGTTATTCTGCTGCTGTTGTGTTGTTATCTGCTTCTGCTGGTTTCTTCTTGCTGCTGCTGCTGTTATGCCTGTATTCACAGCTGCTGCTGTATTTGTGATGATGTTGTACTTGTGATGATGCTACTTGTGATCTTCTGAAATGACCCATTGGCGACTTCATTACGCGGGGATAATGATTTTGCAGGTACCCCGAGAGGCCCTTGAGTTTGCCAGAATGTCGATTAACTTCCGTTCTGGCAAATTCGGGTACTCCATATGTTTTATGATCTGTTGTAAGGGTACTAATTGGTCTCTTCTGCTGCTTATCAGAGATGGCGGGAAGCAGCCACCGCCGCTCTACGACACCACAGTACGAGTTGGATGCTTCCGGGTTCTTCACTATCATACTTGGGACTTCAGTATCATCCATGACGCAGGTATATAAAACGAGAGATCTCCCCTCCACCCATCTCATTATGATATCTGTTGTTTGCCTACATCACTCATTGTCCCAAACTGCAGAGGCTGCCTGACAGTTTTATGAACATGCTGATGGGTGAAGATCCGCCAAATAATGTGAAGCTGCGACAGGCCGGCAGCGGGTTTCGCAGGCTGTGGGATGTGGAGTTGGTGATCAAGGAGGGCCACATGTACTTGTCTCATGGGTGGGAGAAGTTCTACCGTGCCTATGACCTGCGGCTGGGGTACTTCCTTCTCTTCATGTACGACGACGACGCCACCATGCTCATCATGAAGGTGTTCAACGCGACTATGTGTCGCATGCGCTACGCTGAAGATTATGATGCCGATATGTTCTGCCTCTTCTTATTCCTCTACATTTGGCTTTGTCTCACATCGATTGTTAACGGTCATTGTTGCATTTGGACAGGTAATGGGAGCAGCAGCAGCGATAATGGCTACAGCCAAAGCAGCAGCGACCATGGCTGTAGCGAAAGCAGCAGCGATTCTGGCTGTAGCGAAAGCAGTAGTGATTCTGGCAGCAGCATAGACAACAAGAAGGATGATCCGGACTGGAGTGCGGGAGAAGAGGAGCAGAGTGGGGATGAGGAGCTACAGGATGACGATGGGCATCAGGCTGAGGATGACCTAGCGCTGGTGGTGGCTGACCAAGGGCAAGAGATGGTGGTGGCTGACCAAGGGCAAGAGATGGTGGTGGCTGACCATGGGCAAGAGATGGAGGTGGCTGAGGATGACCTAGCGATGGTCGTGCCTGAAGGTGGCCTCGCGATGGTGGTGGTGCCTGACAATGACCACGCACCGGTGGTGGCGCCGGCGATCCCACAGCTGGGCGACATGACCATGCCAATTGAGGTAGAAGACTACATCCCACCGCCTCCACCGCCTCCACCGCCTCGCCGCTCTTGGCGCATCAGGTTGAGGAAGGAGAAGGAGAAGAACAATGCATGAGAACTGAACTTTGTCAGGTATGTCAGATCTCCAAAATGATATATATATATACTTAGTTACCTATGTTATCTCTAATATGCTTAGTTTCCTATAGGTTACCTTCATTTTACCTAAGTTGGCTCTAATATACTAACTTAGAGCTTATATGCTTAGTTTCCTATAGGTTAGCTCCAAAATAACTTATGTTAGCACAAAATGATCAAGTTTACATAATAAGCTTATAGTCTTCTTCTTATTCTTCTTCTTTTCCAAAATGACATAGGTTAGCTTCATTTTACCTAAGTTGGCTCTAATATACTAACTTAGAGCTTATATGCTTAGTTT
The DNA here is from genome assembly GCF_003073215.2 of Triticum urartu. Lineage (NCBI taxonomy): Eukaryota > Viridiplantae > Streptophyta > Magnoliopsida > Poales > Poaceae > Triticum > Triticum urartu. Next base: position 309,981,780 of record NC_053023.1, read on the forward strand.
CCTATAGGTTAGATCCAAAATAACTTATGTTAGCACAAAATGATCAAGTTTACATAATAAGCTTATAGTATTTTTCTTATTCTTCTTCTTTTCCAAAATGACATAGGTTAGCTTCATTTTACCTAAGTTGGCTCTAATATACTAACTTAGAGCTTATATGCTTAGTTTCCTATAGGTTAGATCCAAAATAACTTATGTTAGCACAAAATGATCAAGTTTACATAATAAGCTTATAGTATTTTTCTTATTCTTCTTCTTTTCCAAAATGACATAGGTTAGCTTCATTTTACCTAAGTTGGCTCTAATATACTAACTTAGAGCTTATATGCTTAGTTTCCTATAGGTTAGCTCCAAAATAACTTATGTTAGCACAAAATGATCAAGTTTACATAATAAGCTTATAGTCTTCTTCTTATTCTTCTTCTTTTCCAAAATTCTTCTTATTCTTCTTCTAGTGTTCTTCTTCTTCTAGTATTCTTCTAGTCTTCTTCTTTTTCTTCTTCTAGTCTTCTTCTTTTTCTTCTTCTAACTTCTTGTTTATCATTTTGCAGATTTGATTTAATTCACGGAAGCTTGCATGGATGGAGTGCTTCTTTTCCATTTGTGTTTTTATTTTGTATCAATGTGAAACTTTTGTGAATTGATGGATAACGGTGTTGGATGAACAATGTGAAACTTTTGTAATATGTAACGATGGAACTATGTGTTGGCTATGTATGTATATATGATGGAACTTGTGTGTTGGCTATGTATGTATATATGATGGAACTTGTGTGTTGGCTATGATTGTTATATGGATGCTTGTTGTATATATATGTGTTGGATATCTCATAGGTGAAATAGTGACCTGAGATTAAGAAAAAAAATAAAAAAATTGTTACTAATGGCGCACTACCGTGTGGTGCGCCATTAGTATAGCAGACACTAGTGGCGCACCGTGGGCAAAACTAATGGCGCACTGCCAGGTGCGCCATTAGTATACCAGATACTAATGGCGCACCAGTGGTGCGCCATTAGTAAAAAATTCTAGTGGCGTGATACTAATGGCGCACCAGTGATGCGCCATTAGTAGGCAAAACTGGTGCGCCATTAGTAGCCCTTTTCCTAGTAGTGCGCGACGGTCACCGGCTAAGGGGAAGCAGCACCGGGGGTCTGGACGGATCCGAAGTTGGAGCCGCTCCGACACTGTGAACAATGGCGGGGGTGAATCGGCTCTGGTACGGTTCAAGCGGCCATCATCGAGGCAGCTCTAGCAGCACGGAGTAAGAGGCACATAGCCTAGTGCACAATAGAAAATGGACAGCATCTCCGGCATTAGGGAGGAGGGCGATTGTGAATTTGGTGCAGTGGGGGCGCCATGGAGGAGGGGCTGAGGTTTCGTGGCTCGGGAGAAGGCAGCTTCCGGGGATAAGGTGATTTGGCACCCACGAGGTATGAATGGGGAATTGTGAGAGGAGTGGAACCATGTCTTACGGACGCATTTGTCTGAAATGTGGGTGGAGATACAGTTGTCGGTGTCAAAACCAGCGGATCTCGGGTAGGGGGTCCCGAACTGTGCGTCTAAGGCGGATGGTAACAGGAAGCAGGGGACACGATGTTTACCCAGGTTCGGGCCCTCTTGATTGAGGTAATACCCTACGTCCTGCTTGATTGTTCTTGATGATATGCGTATTACAAGAGTTGATCTACCACAAGATCGTAGAGGCTAAACCCTAGAAGCTAGCGTATGGTATGATTATATGTTGTCCTATGGACTAAACCCTTTGGTTTATATAGACACCGGAGGGGGCTAGGGTTAGACAAGGTCGGTTACAAGGGAAGAGATATACACATCCGTATTGCCTGGCTTGCCTTCCACGCCAAGGAGAGTCCCAACCGGACACAGGAAGAAGTCTTCAATCTTGTATCTTCATAGTCCAACAGTCCGGCCAAAGGATATAGTCCGGCTGTCCGGAGACCCCCTAATCCAGGACTCCCTCAGTAGCTCCTGAACCAGGCTTCAATGACGTTGAGTCCGGCGCGCAGTATTGTCTTCGGCATTGCAAGGCGGGTTCTTCTCCAAATCTTGAATATCTGTTAAGTAGTGTCCGGCTCCCATAAATGTTGGACTTCTTGGCTTCAGCACCCAATAATGGCTATCTTCCACGTGTCGAGCAAATGCGAGGAGCCAGGGCGTTTTTACATTTGCCCCCCTAGCCAAGTAAATAAACCGTCTATTAAAGGGACGGGGATTCTTAGATCCCATCCACACCATCTTCCCACAGCGAGAATCCATCGGAGCGCGCTCGGAAAAAATCCATTCCATCATGGTCAACCACCGTAGCTCCTCCTCTCGCTCCCGTAGCCCGAAGCCCGGCGATTGGGAGAAGTGTTCCATCCCGCACAGCTGATTAGTAGGGTTGCAGACCCAGGGATTTCTCCCTCCGGCGTATATGGTCCCCGTCCGAGCCGGGCTCGCCACTTATAATTGCGGGGAGCAAGCAGAGAGCTTCCCCAATCCCTCCAAGGGGGAGGGGGTATGCCTTGTCCCTTACTTACTAAGGGGACTCGGATTTCCAATTCATCCATTCCTCCGCGGACTCCTGGAGTTTTACGGCCTCCAGTTGCATAATTTCACCCCTGCTTTCATATTACACATTGCCGGCTACGTTGCCATTTGCGAGTTGTTTTTGGGCTGTGAGGCTCATTTCAAGCTGTGGAAAAGGCTATTCTGCCTTGTGCCCCGCACACAGAAAGGCTCACTTTATCAAGTGGGCGGAGCCGAAATATGGCGCATTGCCGAGACCGGATACCCGTCCGGTACTCCAAAGAAAACATCCGAAGACTGGCCTTCGAAGTGGTTTTACATGGAGGGCGTCCCTCTTCCAAACCCTGTTCGGCGGGGTCTTCCTGAGTTCGACAATGCTCCTCTGAAGAAACATCAAAGTTGGCGCCCACGGAGCCCCCAGGAGGAAGATAACAGAGAAGTCCTTTATCTGATGAACCGGATAAAAGCGCTAGCTCAATCAGGGTTGACAATAATCTAGGTTATGTCAATATGCATAATGCGGGGGGGTGCAACCACTTCAATATTGAGGGCACCCCCTGTGGTGTTTTAACGGGGAAGACGATGCCACCCATTGCGGGCGCAAGGGACCGGACTCACCTGCTGCTTTAGCAAAAGTTCTGTCCGAGTTGTTCAAGGGAGAGGAAGAGGATTTCATCCACATTAAACCACGGGACGGATTCTCCATGTACAACCCTCCAAGCTGGGTGAGTTGTACCCTTTTCATTCTCAACCTTCCTGCATTCTTCATCATAGGTACTCACCTTGCCATTTCACGGCAGGACCTGCGAAAAGCGATAAAGGAGGTCAACAGCCCAGCTCCACAACCTGAGGACCCTGGCCGGGCCCTCGATCCCGGACTTGAAGAGGATCCGGACATATTCGTGGAGCTGATAGACAGGCAATTATATCAATTGAGTTGCGATGACGCCATGGTGGCCATAACAGTCGACTATCCGGGACTACTCCCTGCATCGCACATAAGAAAAACCAGAGTCCCTACTCCCAAAAAAGGATCCCCTTTTATGCACTTCAACTACCATACACGTATGGTGTCTTACAGGGAAGGCCTTCGGGACGCCGTGCCAAACCTGCAGCAACTCACCAACAAGAGGCACCGAAGCCGGGTAGGCAAAAAAGGAAGGCGGTCAGGACGAAGACGCCAGTACTGAGGTATAACACAAAACCTCATTCCGTGGTTGTCATCTTGCTTAAAATATAACGACATCCGCGTTTCCTAGAAAAAACGCCCGCCGGACTATACCCGGAGAGGCTGCCGATCACGCCTCGACCAGTCGGGCTCCAGGGCCGGACATAGAGGCGGAAGCTAACGCGAAGCGGACGCCGGTTGTTCCTCCTATAGAGGATGCGGACAGACTATCCGCTATGAATTCCGAAGTGGAGAGCGCCATGAATCACAGGCGTCGATGGGCCGTACTTCGTGACGCTTGTTTCTCACCAGAGGCCTTTGATGCCTTCAATTCCGGAGACGCATACATCCGTGCTGCTCAAATTGGTCTAGCCAGAGCCACGGATCAGTAAGTAAGGATATACGGGTAAGTAAATCTGATGATTATATGTATTAGTAGCCCCTAAGACTTGAAACAGTTGACACAACTGATTTAAGGATCATTTATTTGAGTAGGTTCTTACGGAGAAGAATTCCCAATTGTCTCAAGAGCTGGAAGAGTGCAAGGCCCAGCTAGGGGCCGCTATTGCCGCGTTGAGGGAGTCCGAGAAGGGTCCCTCTGGTAACATCTGTTTCCCTTGCAAAGAAGACAGGTACCAGGTAGTATGCGGCATGTATGCAAATCTAACAATAGGTGTTGCAGGTGATCCCGGAGTGAGTCCAGAGGCCATAGTGGTGAATGCGGCACGTGCTGATCGGCAGCTAAATGCTGGTGAGCGCGTGCTTACGCGAGTCAGGCAGGAGAAAAACAATCTCCAAGACGCCAATACCCGACTGGGCGAGGAACTGGAAGATGTCCGGGCCCAGCTGGCGGACTCCGTAAAGGAGAATAAGTGGCTTCGGCGCGACGTTTTTAGTAAGTGCTTGAACGAACTTTGAAAGGAGTTCAGCGACGAAGCTGACTAACAGAGTTGTGTCCGCAGGTATGTTGACGGGTCGTCCCACAGAAGAGATGCCCGGGTCTTCGGGTGATCTTCTACCAGAACTCTCACAACTGCACGAGTGAGTTCGGCAGGTGATGCAGGGTATTGCCCAAGCCTTGTGGCCGTCCGCATCCCTACTAGGAGGCATGGGAGAGCTTGTAGAGAAGCTCAAGGGAGCACAGCGGCGCTTCCGATTATGGAAGATATCAACTTGCCGACAAGGTGCGAGGGAAGCCTGGGCTATGGTGAAGACGCGATACACCAAAGCGGACCCAAACCACATGGCTGAGGTCGGACCTGTGGGGCCTAACGGGAAGGAGATCCCCGTCAGTTTAGTGTATGACCAAGTAGAATTAGCCGCAAATTATTCACAACAGGATTGTAGGCTAGACAGCCTGTTGGATAGTATAGAAGAGGAATTGAATCAGTCTTAGTGACTGTGTACTTCAAGTGACATATGTAATGTCCCTAGCCGGATTGTAAACCATTTGTCATGGCGGACCTTTTCGCTTCAACCTCTGGACCCGATAGTCCGGAGTGTATCCGAATACCTGCTTAATTATATAAAAATCGGGGTATGCATGGAAACCAGGCATAGGGGTCATAAGTGCTTGAAAAGACAAGTACCCAACTAGCTATGTTATATTACATGGGTAGTAAGAAACATCTTCTAGGGAGAATAGTTCCGTTAAGGGTTCCTTTCCCTGGGTACGCATGCCCTAATGTGCATGTCCGAACTGCGAAAAAGAAATGCAAGCTGTAAACATCTGGGGGCATTTTTTTCAAATTAAATAAAAGCCATCTTTTGTTCGTCGACCGAGTATTCCCTTAAGAATGCTAGCTTTCGGCTTCACCCAGTCTGAGGTACACATCCGGCTGACCTGGCAGTAACAATCGCAGAGGTGCTCCCCTTATGCCCTAGCTGAATTAACGGGAATGTAGGGCATAAATACAAGAGCCAGGCAACCCAGCTTGGCCAAAACTTAAGTCATATCGATGCATATAATGGCGAAAAAATGTACATGTGGAAGAATGACACATGTGCGGGACATGAAGGCCAGAAAAGTAATTATATTAAGCTTCTGTGTAAGAAGCCCCCAGGTATAATGAGCGCGACAAGCGCAGCGTGATTGTGCAATCAAGACACAAGTTTAGCCTTTTAGGGCCAGGATGAAAAAGAAAGAGAGGAAGAGAGAAAAAGACAGATATGCAGAAAAATTGACGGGGGTGAGGAGACGAATGTATAGTCCGGCGCTAGGCGTAGAATCTTCGGAGTCTGGCCATGTTCCATGGGTTTGGCTCGATTCGATTATCCGATGGATCCCGCAGACGGTACGCTCCACCAGTCAGAACCTGGTCAATAATAAAGGGACCTTCCCATTTGGGCTTGAGCTTGTTCTTTTTCTTCTCCGGCGGGCATAGAACTAGTTCGCCAACGTTGTAGGTTTTGGCCCGTACTTCTCTGTTGTGATACCTTCGAGCCTGTTGCTGATAAAATGCGGAACGGGCCTTTGCCACGTCACGTTCCTCCTCCAGGGCGTCCAAACTGTCCTGCCGATCGAGCTCGGCCTCTTTTTCTTCGTACATGCGCACTCGAGGTGAGTCATGAATTATGTCGCAAGGCAGAACCGCCTCTGCGCCGTACACCATAAAGAACGGTGTGTATCCGGTAGTGCGATTCGTCGTGGTCTGTAGCCCCCATAGTACGGAGTCGAGCTCCTCTACCCAGTGCGTATTTGATTCCGTTAAGGACCGCACTAGTCTGGGTTTAATGCCGCTCATGATAAGTCCATTTGCTCACTCAACTTGACCGTTAGTTTGCGGGTGATAGACAGAAGCATAGTCGAGCTTGATGCCCATATTGCTGCACTAGAGTTTCACCTCGTCGGCTGTAAAATTCATGCTGTTGTAAGTGATGATACTATGGGGGACGCCATAACGGTGTACAACCCCAGATATGAAGTCTATCACCGGTCCGGATTCAGCCGTTTTGACAGGTTTGGCTTCTATCCATTTGGTGAATTTATCCACCATGACCAGTAAGTATTTTTTCTTATGGGTTCCCCCTTTAAGGGGTCCGACCATGTCAAGCCCCTAGACCGTGAAGGGCCAAGTTATGGGGATTGTTTGGAGGGCGGTGGGCGGCATATGGCTTTGGTTTGCAAAAAGCTGGCAACCGACGCAATGTTGGACCAGATGCTGCACATCTGCCCGGGCCGTCGGCCAATAAAAACCTGTACAGAAGGCCTTGCTTACAAGGGCCCGGGCTGCGGCGTGGTGGCCGCCAAGTCCGGCATGGATTTCTGCCAAAAGCTTCCGACCTTCCTCTTCGGAGATGCACCTTTGAAGGACTCCGGTAGTGCTTTTCTTATAAAGCTCTCCCTCGTGGACCTTGTAGGATTTAGATCACCGAACTATGAAGCGTGCCTCATTTTGGTCTTTGGGTAGTTCCTGCCTGGTTAGGTAGGCCAGGAATGGCTCTGTCCAGGGGGCAATGACGACCATTATTACATGGGCTGAAGGTGTTATTTCAATGGCAGAGCCTCCAATTGTGTCAGAGTTTATGGCATGTAGGTCATTGCTGCGAGCCATGTGGATGTGAAGGAGGAAATCCTCAATCCATACAGCAGGATCTTTTGTGCCATTGTATGATTCAATATTTACGGGTTTGAAACCCTCCGGGAATTCATGATTCATAACTTCATCAGTGAAGCATAGGGGGTGTGCGGCGCCTCTGTGCCCGACTATATCCCGACGCAGTTCGTATGAGTTTTGTCTGTTGTATTCGGCCCGGCCGGATTTACTCTTGGTGTATCCGACGCGATGATCATCGTCCCATGTTGGCGCGCGTTCCCGTGACTCGTATATTGACCTTGCGATTTTTGCCTTACTGTCCAATACGTCTCGCAGGTCCCCTGTGTTGCCTCGGGCCTTAGTATTTTTGATTGAGTGGCGGCGGGGTGCAGGCTGAACTTCAGGCTGAAACGCCTCTCTAGCTCAGCCACGTAGTGGCCGGTCAGCCGCATCATACACTGGTGAATGAGGTTACAATGCTTCCTCCTTGAGGTGAGTTAGCAACCTGCGTTTTGGGTAACTCTTGGAGGGGCGCTCGAGTTTGTACTCCTGGGCCGCAAGGACTTCGGTCCATCTGTCTGCTAGCAAGTCTTGATCAGCTTGAAGCTGTTGCTGCTTTTTCTTCAGGCTATTTGCCATGGCCATAAGCCGGCGCTTGAAGCGCTCTTTCTCGATGGGGTCCTCAGGCACGATAAATTCTTCGTTGCCGAGGCTCGCCTCGTCCTCGGAGAGAGGCATGTAATTGTCCTCCTCCGGTTCTCCATCTGCTGCCCGCTCTGAAGGGCTAGCTTGTTCTTCCTCCGGCTCTACATCGTGCTGGAGGGGATTGTTGTTGTCTTCGACACTATGCGGAGTGTTATTATCTCCTGTGTCGGTATCAATACTTTTGCTGTGGCTGGACTTAGAGCGGCGCCGCTGACGTCGGTGCTTTGGTTGCTTCTTGGAGGGGCCATCCTCCACTGTCTTGTCACCATTGCCTTCTTTGGGGGTGTCCACCATGTATATATCATATGCTGAGGTGGCGGTCCAGCGCCCTGTGGGCGGTGGTTCCTGTTCGTCTCCTGCATTGTCGTCCATACCGTCGAAGTCTTCGGAGTCAAAGTCGAGCATGTCGGTTAAATCGTCGACAGTGGATACTATGTGGGTGGTGGGTGGGCGGCGAATTTCTTCATCGTCCGCATCCCATTCTAGCCGGACATTGCTTGGCCAAGGTTCTCCTGGCAGGGAGAGAGATCTTAATGAATTTAGCACATCGCCGAAAGGTGAGTGCTGAAAGATATCCGTGGAGGTGAACTCCATGATCGGCGCCCAATCGGATTCGATGGGTGCGAATGCAGGCGGCTCGGAGCCCGTGCCGGAGAAGAATCTAGTGGTTCGGCGACGCGGCTCTCGTAAGGGGTGAAGTCAGTATCCGGCTCTACCGCCATTGAGAGTGCGGCCTCGATGGCGGGGTCTATCCCTCCGCTCTCAGATGGCGCAATTTGCACCGGAGTGCTGGCCGGAGTAGTTGCAGATGCGATCTCCCGAACATTGTCCGACGACATAGTTACGTCATGCTCGTCGCAACTGTGCGGCACACCTGACATGGGCTCGAATCCGTCGAAGATCAAGTCTCCACGGATGTCTGCTTGTAGTTCAAGTTTCTGAATCTGACCTGGTGGCCAGGGGCGTAGCTCTCGATCTGCTCCAGATGGCCAAGCGAATTGGCCCGCAGTGCGAATCCGCCGAATACGAAGATCTGTCCGGGGAGGAAAACCTCACCCTGGACCGCATCGCTAGCGATGATTGAAAGAGCCATCAAGCCTTATGGTGACGACACAGCAGAACTCTCAATGAAAGCACCAATGTCGGTGTCAAAACCGGTGGATCTCGGGTAGGGGGTCCCAAACTATGCGTCTAAGGCGGATGGTAACAAGAAGCAGGGGACACGATGTTTACCCAGGTTCGTGCACTCTTGATGGAGGTAATACCCTACGTCCTGCTTGATTGTTCTTGATGATATGAGTATTACAAGAGTTGATCTACCACGAGATCGTAGAGGCTAAACCCTAGAAGCTAGCCTATGGTATGATTGTATGTTGTCCTATGGACTAAACCCTCCGGTTTATATAGACACCAGAGTGGGCTAGGGTTACACAAGGTCGGTTACAAGGGAGGAGATATACACATTTGTGTTGCCTAGCTTGCCTTCCACGCCAAGGATAGTCCCATCTGGACACGGGACGAAGTCTTCAGTCTTGTATCTTCATAGTCCAACAGTCCGGCCAAAGGATATAGTCCGGCTGTCCGGAGACCCCCTAATCCAGGACTCCCTCAACAATTCTACCCCTAACTTTAGGATTTATGGCTTGGGTCTGTGTACTGAGGGTCGGGGATAGTAGAGTAACTTTGCTTCTCCAAAATAGTGGGGACGAGCGATTTCGGGGAGGTGGGCGTGTTTTGAAATATAGTGGGCGCGAGCAATTTCGGGCGAGGAGGGCGTGTTTTGAAATATAGTGGGAGTGAGCGATTTCGAGCGAGGAGAACGTGTTTTGAAATATTGGGTGTCGGTGTCAAAACCGACAGATCTCGGGTAGGGGGTCTCGAACTGTGCGTCTAAGAATCGAAGGTAACAGGAGACTGGGACACGGTGTTTACCCAGGTTCGTGCCCTCTTGATGGAGGTAATACCCTATGTCCTGCTTGATTGACTTTGATGAGTATAGGGGTTACAAGAGTTGGTCTACCATGAGATCATAATGGCTAAACCCTAGATGCCTAGCCTGTATGATTATGATTGCCTCTATGGACTAAACCCTCCGGTTTATATAGACACTGGAGGGGGCTAGGGTTGTACAAAGTCGGTTTATAGAGAAATGAATCTTCATATCCGCACGCCAAGCTTGCCTTCCATGCCAAGGAGAGTCCCATCTGGAAACGAGGGAAAGCCTTCTCTCTTGTATCTTCACAGCCCATTAGTCTGGCCCATGCTACATAGCCCGGACACCCGAGGACCCCCTAATCCAGGACTCCCTCAGTAGCCCCTGAACCAGGCTTCAATGACGATGTGTCCGGCGCACAGTTTGTCTTCGGCATTGCAAGGCGGGTTCCTCCTCCGAATACTCCAAAGTAGTTGATCAAGAAGAACTATGTCCGGATCTGTTTAACAGTCACAATATCGCGGCCACAAGGGCATAATACTTAATCAAAAAACACGATATGTCTTCACTGACAGTTTTTGCTGGCAAGACGTTACGTCTGGCCTCTTTATTATTTCGAACCACTTTTCAATCTCCCGTTTCGCGTTTCAAAACGCAGCCTATGGTGACACATCTTGTCAAAACAGAGATCGTGTCCTCTTATCACGGGATCTTCATCAATACGGGTTTGGGTAATCCAATCGTGCCGTCCGCACGACCCCTTGGGAATAGGCGAGTTTTAAGGCTCGTGGGGGGACGCTCTTTATTCACTACCTTTATAAGGAGATAAGAATCCACCTTTTCACCCCATGCCTTATTCTTCCTCAGCCCATCCGCCCTCAAGCTCCAGAGCCCAAGCTTCAATCCCTTCCGTCCCCAAAAAACATTCCAGCCATGTCCGGATCTGGAGCATAGGGCAAGTGCATGGCCTCCACCGTCACGGAGGAGGACATCAAGGAGCTCCAGGAAGCAGGGTACTTGGCCAAGGAAATCTCCCACCGGCTTCCGGCCAAGAAGCAGATCGTCCCTACTCCGGTGTCAAAACCGGCGGACCTCGGGTAGGGGGTCCCGAACTGTGCGTCTAAGGCGAATGGTAACAAGAAGCAGGGGACACGATGTTTACCCAGGTTCGGGCCCTCTTGATGGAGGTAATACCCTACGTCCAGCTTTATTGTTCTTGATGATATGAGTATTACAAGAGTTTATCTACCACGAGATCGTAGAGGCTAAACCCTAGAAGCTAGCCTATGGTATGATTGTATATATTGTCCTATGGACTAAACCCTTCGGTTTATATAGACACCGGAGGGGGCTAGACTTACACAGAGTCGGTTATAAGGGAGGAGATCTACATATCCGTATTGCCTAGCTTGCCTTCCATGCCAAGGAGAGTCCCATCCAGACATGGGACGAAGTCTTCAATCTTGTATCTTCATAGTCCAACAGTCCGGTCGAAGGATATAGTCCGGCTGTCCGGAGACCCCCTAATCCAGGACTCCCTCAGTAGCCCCTGAACCAGGCTTCAATGACGATGAGTCCGGCGCGCAGTATTGTCTTCGGCATTGCAAGGCGAGTTCCTCATCCGAATACTCCATGGAAGATTTTGAACACAAGGATAGTGTCCGTCTCTGCAAAACAAGTTCCACATACCACCATAGAGAGAATAATATTTTCACAAATCTAATCTGCTGATGCGTTCTGACAGCACGATGTTATGTCATGTCTCGGTCATTATTTGAATCGTTTTTCTCAACCAGCACCGTACATAATATGGGGCGGTTTTCTCGACACGTCTTGTCAAAGCAGAGATCGTGTTCCCCTTATTACGGGATTCTCATCAATACGGACGTGGGTAACCCAACCGCGCCATCAATTACGCGTCTGGGGAATAAGCGGTTTTACCAAGCAGGTGGGGAGACACATCGCCTCTTCCGCCCTTATAAAGGGACAAGGATTTACTCTTTTCACCCACGCCTTCTTCCTCCTTGCTTACCCATTCCCGCACACCCGAGCCCTAGCACCCAAGCTTGCGTTCTTCTTCTCAAACCACTCCAAGCATGTCCGGAGCAGGAGGCAAGTGGATGGTCTCCTCCGTCACGGAGGAGAACATCAAAAAGTTACGGGAAGCCGGATATCTGGCCGCGGATATTGCGCACCGGCTGCCAGATGCGGGGCAGATCATCCCAACGCCCGAACCCCATGAGAGGGTAGTTTTTCTTACCCATTTTGTCCGCGGACTGGGATTTCCCCTCCAACCGTTTGTCCACGAACTCATGTTCTACTATGGGCAGGATTTTCATGATCTGGCCCCCAATTTCATCCTCAACATCTCGGCGTTTATCGTCATGTGCGAGGCCTTCCTCTGCATCAGGCCCCACTTCGGCCTATGGCTGAAAACCTTCAATGTTAAACCGAAGGTGGTGGGTGGCCAGCAAGCAGAGTGCGGAGGCGCCATGGTGGGCAAGATGCCTAACGTCACCTGGCTCGAGGGTACCTATGTGGATACCATAAAGGGGTGGCAATCTGGGTGGTTCTACATCACCGAGCCGCGCGACTCCAACTCGGTGGCGGCCCCTAAATTTCGATCCGGAATCCCCACGCGGCTCACCTCCTGGAAAGAGAAGGGTCTGTCCTGGGGTTCTTCGGTAGAGTTGACCGGACTCCAGACCTGCATCCGGAACATGACAAGCAAGAAAATCAAGCTCGTCAACGTGGTCCAGGTCATGCTCTTCCGCCGGATCCTCCCGTGTCAACGACGGGCATTTGATTTGTGGGAGTTCGACTCGGCGAAGCACCAGACACTGCGAGAGCTCTATGAAATGACGCACGAGGACGTCTGGAGGGTGTTGTTCAAGGGCGCCGAGATTCTTCCTTCCCTCACTGAGGACCGCGGACTTAGCGCAAAGCGCCGCGCCAATCCGGTAAGTTTTTATATCTCTCATGGTACTTATTTGCCCCGGTTTAGTCATATGCAGGATCTAAGCTTCTATGCCATTAACAGGACTAGATAAAGACAGCGGAGCAGCTTTGATTGCCCAGCCCCCTGCCCGAAGATCCTGCAGGCGCTCTCCTATGGAGATGCTGACTCCGGCACCTTATGAGGTGCCGATGAAGAAGACCAAGAAGAAGGCTGCGGGGACCCAAAAGGGTCTCCGGCGCAAGGTTGTATCGGACTCATCGTCCGATGACTCCGACGCGCACTCCTGCCACGAAGACGAGGAGTAGAAAGAGGAAAGTTCTCCCCCCAGCCAGGGGAGACAAGAAAAGGAAGGTCGACCCAACCGGGGAGGCCGAAGGGTCCAAGAAGGGCAAGACCCTCCCTCCGGACTGCGCTACGACGGCCGCCTACAGCGGCGACGAGTGGCTACCCAGGGTCAAGACCCCGGGGAAGTCGTAAGTATCTGGACACCATAGTAATTCGTGGTATGTTTTACTGCATTGCTTCTTCTTATGCCGAACATGATTATGAAGTCCGTCCCGTGTTGATCTCGACGTAACTTCGTCGAGTGGTTCGTTGGACTCGTCAGATATGAATAGCGGTTCTCTTCCGACCGCCTCCACTCCTTGCCCTGCAGACAACATCAAGGTGTTGTCTCAATAGACACCGGGCCAAGGGGAGGCAGTCCTGGGGCGCCTTGAGGCGACCTTCCCGATCCTGGGCGCAAAGGGAGCCGGACTCCCATGGGCTCCAGGTTCAGCCCCCAGCCGAACACTGCACCAGAATCTTCGGTGGTTCCGGACTCCGGTGGGTGACCCCCCGTTAAGGGGGGCAAGCCACCCGTGCCGGTGTCCTCTGTCTATCCAGAGGCACCGGACAACTTGCTGGAAGCGCTTCGCGGCGCTTCCATCGACGAAGAGCACCATACTATCATGAGTGCGGTGATCGAGAAAGTTCAGTCCGCCAAAAACGGATTGACTGAAGCTTGTGCTAGCTTCCTAGCAGGCTTTGAGGTAAGCAATGAAGATATAGGAAAATATGCCCGCATGGATACTAGCCCCTGATGCTCTGTTAGGCGTTCGGAAAGAAAGGCCGGATAGAGGATCAAATGGTAACTCAGGAGTCTAATCAGAAAATGTCTATGTGTGTGTGCAGGCTTCACTGCTGGCCGCTACTGCACGTACTGTGGAGGTCTCTGGGCTGAAGCGGGACCTGGAGCGGTCCGAGGATGAGCTCGGCCTTACCAAGAGGCAGCTCGAGGAGAGCAAAGGTAAGAAATACCCTTGTCTATATATTTAAAAAGGAATTCGGGTGTAAAGTAATAGGATCATCATGCATTTGCCAGGGGCCACGGCCGAAGTGGCAACCCTGAGGAAGGCACTGTCCGAGGCCGAAGACAAAGCGGCCAAGGAGCGCATTGAAAGTGAGAAGCAAGAAGCCCGAGTAGGCGAGGTGCAGCAAGAGCTCGAGGCTCTCACCAAAAAGCATGAGTCCTTGGAGCTTGACTCTAAGACGTGAGAGTACGAGCTTGCGCAGGCGCTTGAAAGCGTCCGGAGCACCAAGGCCGAAGCCCACAAGGCCCTCCAGGAGATTGACGCGGTGAAGAAGATAGCAGCGGGTAAGGCATTCATTATGCAAAGAAAGCACGTGATGGAGACTTTCCTTTTTCTTACCCGAGTTCGGAGCTCTCCAGGAGCGTTCGCAGATCTTCCCCGCAGTGTACTGGATGCCACGGAGTTTTACCGAGCTGAGGAGGGGAGCTCAACAGAGAAGTTGTTCTGGTCTCAGTATACTGGGACCGAACACCCCGTGCCCTTGAGCGACCAGCTGAAGCAGTTGGTCGAGCTTCACAAGGTGGCCGAACAAGCCATGAGGGGCCTTATAGTCCGGATGTGGCCTGGTGAGCCCCTGTCCGGCAGCTACTTCGGTCTGGTAAGGCGGCTCGTCGACGCCTGCCCACGGCTTGAAGTCATAAAGCAGTCCGTCTGCATCGAGGGTGCGCGCAGGGCTTTTGCCCGGGCGAAGCTGGACGCCGTGAAGCTGGTGAAGGAGGGGCCGCCGGAGGGCAAGGAGCATCGCTGCCCCGAGATGTACTGTGAGAGTGTCCTGAAGGGTTCCTGCCTTGTGGCGGATGAGTGTGCAAAGGATGTAATTTTTGAATGAACATGCTCATGTGATCCTGTAATATGAAACGAGTTCATTTGCGCCATGCAACGCTTTTTTAATTTAAAATATTACCTTCTGTGCGGCTGTTTATAAAATCTGAGAGTTGGCCAGTCGTCGGCTTCCGCCCCTATGTAACTAGTACTGGGGTGTTCGGGATAAACCTGAGCACTCTTTACCCCAATTTTGGGTCCTTCAAGGGAGGTGTTCAGCGCAACGAACCGGGCAATCGGACTATAATGCTTTATCACTCTCACTTAGGCATAGAAGTCTACAATTTTAAATTTTGGCGAAGCCCCTGGTGTTCGGAAGGCCGAATTTGGGGCGCTATACACGCCTAAGCCAGACAAGGCCGACTCCTCGCCCGAAGCGGAAAAAGTCTTTAAGGACTTGAGACCTCTCGAATAGTGACCAGTCTCTCGCCTTATCATGACAATTAGTTTTCGGCTTTCTCTACTGAGGTGCTCGTCCGGAAGAACCGAGACACAATCGCAGTAGTTCTCTCACTGCTACCTTAGCTGATATAGCGGAACGTAAGGTACCAAAGCATGGGAGCCGGGCACACCCAACTATTGACCCAAGACATGATTCGGAGCTGATGCATATAATGCTATAAGTTCGGGGTGCCGCACTGTCGAAAGTGTTCGGACTTCTCGCGCCATATTATGGGGTAAACGAAAGCCCCTGGCGTACTGACCGTACCTGAATTGACGGGTGCGGATTGTCGTAAATGCACATAAAGGGAAAAAAAGAATGAATAATGCAATAATAGACTAATGATATGCATTGTTATTAAATGATACATCAAAGCGTACTGGTACAGGTAGTGCAATAAGAAGAAAGTAGGACTATTTGAAATGTCCTATCGAAGGGCAAGCTGCGTATAGAAAGCGGGTATTATTATTAGAGACCACCTGGGGGTTCCCGTGTACGTCTTAGCTTCTTGCCGCCTTGGTTGTTCCTTCCCGTAATGTGTCCGGCAATCATACTACCAGAAAGGGCTTACAAAGAGTTAGGCCCTGAAATAGAAAAGAAATGATAAAGATATACAGCCCCTAGGGCGGTTAAGCCGCATTGCGGGACGTGCCCTGATCGTGCCCCCGCCTACGTCCATGGTATTTTCAGTGCGTAATTATGTACGCACGGCACGGATTTCGTCGCTTGACTGGGACTGGGACGGGGGCCGAATTGCTAGGCGAGCTCTGAACGTGCCAGGCGATCCTGTTGCAGTTTACTCCGGACATGTTTGAAGGTGTTCGGGGCTTGTATCACCGAATTGGTGGTTTGCCTTGAAAGGCTGCTTTGTGCTTCTGCTGCGAGGGCCGCAGTGTGCTCTTCCGTGCGGAGCGAGCATTATGTGTTTCCATTTACTGTTATGACCCCCCGAGGTCCTGGCATCTTGAGCTTGAGGTAAGCGTAATGTGGCACTGCATTGAATTTTGCAAATGCAGTTCGTCTGAGCAGTGCATGATAGCCACTGTGAAACAGGACGATGTCGAAGATTAACTCCTTGCTTCGGAAGTTGTCCGGTGATCCGAAGACTACTTCCAGTGTGATTGAGCCCGTGCAATGGGCTCTACACCTAGGATGACGCCTTTAAAGGTGGTTTTGGTGGGTTTGATCCTCAAGGGATCGATACCCATTTTTCGCAATGTATCCTGATAGAGCAGGTTCAGGCTGCTGTCGCCGTCCATAAGGACTCGGGTGAGGTGAAATCGTCGATGATGGGGTCCAGGACCAGTGCGGCAGATCTGCCATGACAGATACTAGTGGGGTGATCCCTACAATCAAAGGTGATCGGGCAAGCAGACCATGGGTTGAACTTTGGGGCGACGGGCTACATCGCATAGACGTCCCTTAGTGCACGCTTCCGCTCCCTCTTGGGAATGTGGGTTGCGTATATCATGTTCACCGTCTTCACTTGTGGGGGGAACCCCTATTGTCCTCCCGTGTTCGGCGGCCGGGGCTCCTCCTCGTCATCACTATGCAGCCCCTTGTCCTTGTTTTCGGCATTTAACTTGCCGGCCTGCTTGAACACCCAGCATTCTCTGTTGGTGTCATTGGCTAGCTTGTCGGGGGTGCCGTGGATTTGACACAAGCGATCCAGTATGTTATCCAAACTGGATGGAGCCAGAGTACTTCTTTTAAATGGATTTTTCCGCTGACCGGATCTAGAGCCTCTGAATCCGGCATTGACTGTCGTATCCTCGGTGTTATTGCTGTTATTGCGGCGCTTTGGTCTGTTACGACGTTGTCTGCCGTTGGCATCTTTGGTATTCGAAGTGCCCGTATTCCTCGATGTGTTATTGCTGCGAGCCAGCCAGCTATCCTTGCCGGCGCAAAAGCAGGTCATGAGTGTCGTGAGGGCTGCCATAGACTTCGGCTTCTCCTGGCCAAGGTGGCGGGCAAGCCACTCGTCACGGATGTTGTGCTTGAATGCCGCGAGGGCCTCTGTGTCCGGACAGTCGACAATTTGGTTTTTCTTAGTCAGGAACCGAGTCCAGAATTGTCTGGCCGATTCCCCTGGCTGCTGAGTTATATGGCTCAAGTCATCAGCATCCGGTGGTCGCACATAAGTGCCCTGGAAGTTGTCAAGGAATGCGTCTTCCAGATCCTCCCAACTGCCGACGGAGTTTGCTGGCAAGCTGTTCAGCCAATGCCGAGCTGGTCCTTTGAGTTTTAGTGGGAGGTACTTGATGGCGTGTAGATCATCACTGCGAGCCATGTGGATGTGAAGGAGGAAATCCTCAATCCATACGGCGGGATCTGTTGTACCATCATATGATTCGATATTTACGGGTTTGAAACCCTCCAGGAATTCATGATCCATAACTTCATCAGTGAAGCATAGGGGGTGTGCGGCGCCTCTGTGTCGGGCTATATCCCGACGCAGTTCATATGAATCTTGTCTACTGTATTCGGCCCGGCCGAATTTTCTTTTGGCGTATCCAGCGCGACGATCATCGTCCCGTGTTGGCACGCGTGCCCGTGACCCGTATATTAACCTTGCAAGTTTTGCCTTACTGTCCAATATGTCTCACAGGTCCCGTGTGTTGCCCCGAGCCTTGGTATTTTGGATTGAGTGGCGGCGGGGTGCAGGCTGAACTTCCGGCTGAAATGCCTCTTTGGCTCGGCCACGTAGTGACCGGTCAGCCGCGTCGTACACTGGTGCATGGGGTTTCAATGCTTCCTCCTCGAGGTGAGGTAGCAACCTGCGTTTTGGGTAAGTCTTGGAGGGGCTCTCGAGTTCGTATTCCTCGGCCGCAAGGACTTCGGTCCATCTGTCTGCTAGCAAGTCTTGATCAGCTTGACGCTGTTGTTGCTTTTTCTTCAGGCTATTTGCTGTGGCCATAAGCCGGCGCTTGAAGTGCTCTTGTTCGACGGGGTCCTCAGGCATGATAAATTCTACGTCGCCGAGGCTCGCCTCATCTTCGGAGAGAGGCATGTAATTGTCCTCCTCTGGTTCTCCATCTGCTGCCTGCTCTGGAGGGCTGGCTTGTTCATCCTCCGACTCTACGTCGTGCTGGAGGGGATTGTCTTCGGCGCTATCCGGAGTGTTATTATCTCCTGTGCCGGTATCACTACTTTTGCTGTGGCGGGACTTAGAGCGGCGCCGCTAACGTCGGCACTTGGGTTGCTTCTTGGAGGGGTCATCCTCCGCTGTCTCGTCGCCATTGCCTTCTTTAGGGGTGTCCACCATATATCTGTCGTATAATGATGTAGCGGTCCAGTGCCCTGTGGGCGGTGGTTCTTGCTCGTCTCCTGCATCATCGTCCATACCGTCGATGTATTCGAAGTCGAAGTCGAGCATGTTGGTTAAATCATCGACAGTGGCTACTAAGTGGGTGGTGGGTGGGCAGCGAATTTCTTCGTCGTCCGCATCCCATTCTAGCCGGACATAGTTCGGCCAAAGTTCTCCTGACAGGGAGAGGGACCTTAATGAATTTAGCATATCGCCGAAGGGCGAGTGCTGAAAGATAACCGCGGAGGTGAACTCCATGATCGACGCCCAGTCAGATTCGACGGGCATGAATGTAAGCGGCTCGGAGTCCGTGGCCAGAGGTGAATCCAGTGGGTCAGCATCACAACTCTCGTAAGGGGTGAAGTCAGTATCCGGCTCCATCGCCACTGAGAGTGCGGTCTCCATGGCGGGGTCTATCCCTCCGCTCTCGGATGGCGCGATTTGCTCTGGATTGATGACCGGAGTAGTTGCAGATGGGATCTCCAGAACACTATCCGACGTCAAAGTTACGTCGTGCTCGTCGTGACTGTGCGCCGCACCTGACACGGGCTCGAATCCGTCGAAGATCAAGTCTCCACGAACGTCGGCGGTGTAGTTTAAGTTTCTGAATCTAACCTGATGGCCAGGGGCGTAGCTCTTGATCTGCTCTAGATGGCCAAGCGAATTGGCCCGCAGTGCGAAGCCGCCGAATACAAAGATCTGTCCGGGGAGGAAAACCTCACCCTGGACCGCATCGCTACTGATAATCGAAGGAGCCATCAAGCCTTATGGTGACGACACAGTGGAACTCTCAATGAAAGCACCAATGTCGGTGTCAAAACCGGCGGATCTCGGGTAGGGGGTCCCGAACTGTGCGTCTAAGGCGGATGGTAAAAGGAAGCAGGGGACACGATGTTTACCCAGGTTCGGGCCCTCTTGATGGAGGTAATACCCTATGTCCTGCTTGATTATTCTTGATGATATGAGTATTACAAGAGCTGATCTACCACGAGATCGTAGAGGCTAAACCCTAGAAGCTAGCCTATGGTATGATTGTATATATTGTCCTACGGACTAAACCCTTCGGTTTATATAGACACCGGAGGGGGCTAGGGTTACACAGAGTCGGTTACATGGGAGGAGATCTACATATCCGTATTGCCTAGCTTGCCTTCCATGCTAAGGAGAGTCCCATCCGGACACGGGACGAAGTCTTCAATCTTGTATCTTCATAGTCCAACAGTCCGGCCTAAGGATATAGTCCGGCTGTCCGGAGACCCCCTAATCCAGGACTCCCTCATCGTCCCTACTCCAGAGCCCCATGAGATGGTAGTATTTATCCCTCATTTCCTCTACGGATTAGGGTTTCCCCTCCATCATTTCGTCTGTGGCCTTATGTTTTACTACGGGCTAGATTTCCATGATCTAGCTCTGAATTCCTTCCTCAACATTTCGGCGTTCATCGTCGTATGTGGGCCATTCCTCCGCATCCCTCCCCACTTCGGCCTATGGCTCAAGGTCTTCAATGTGAAGCCAAAAGTGGTGGACGGTCAACACGCGGAGTGCGGTGGCGGCATGGTGAGCAAGATTCCCAACGTCACATGGCCTAAAGGCACCTTCATGGAGATCGTGAAGGGGTGGCAGCGGGGTGGTTCTATGTCACAGAACCCCGTGACTCCACATGGGCCGCTCCTCCCGAGTTCAAGTCCTGGCCTCCACTGCGGCTGACATCCTGGCTCAACAAGGGCCTGGACTGGGCTTCATCCAACGAGGTGAAGATGCTGTAGAAGTGCATCAAGAGTATGGTAGACAAGAATACCAGACTTGCCAGTGTTATCCAGGTAATGCTCTTTCACCGATTCTCCCCTGCCAAGACCGGACGCAGCGCATGTGGTAGTTCGACCCGGCCGGTCCCCGGACCCTGTGGCGATTCTTCGACACGAAGCACGAAGACATGTGGAAGCTTTTGTTCAAGACCCAAAAGATGTGGCCAGAAACGACCGAGGATCTCGGCCTCGACTGTACTCACACATCGTCTCCCGTAAGTTTTTATGATAACTTTATTATTTGCAAATCCAAGGGGCTTACTAAGCTTTCCATTCTTCCCACAGGGCTGGACGAAGAAGGCGGAGCGGATTCACTGTCTGGCTCCGCTACCCGAAGACCCAGCCATCCCTCTGTTAACAAGGATGCTGGTTCCGGCACCAAATCAGGCGCCGGAAAAGTGGGCCAAGAAGAAGGGCAATGAGGCCAAAAGTGGCCTCCATCGTAAAGGTGCTTCGGACATAGTTTCCGAAGACACAGAGACCCACTCCTCCCCTGACTAAGATGAAGGGAATGAGGAAGAGAGTAAATCTCCCCGTAAGGGGGGAAAGAAGAAAAGGGGGCTTCCGCGGATCTGGAGGCAGAGGCGTCCAAGAAATGGAGAATCTCCCTCACAAACGACTCCGAATCGGACGCTGATGAATGGCGACCCAGGCCGAAGCCCCTAGGCAGATCGTAAGTACCCCCAAAGGCACTTGTACTTTTATATATCTATCCGCCTTTCTTTTTGTGATCTTAATATACTACATTATGTGTTGCAGTCCGGCTCGCGTCCTCCCCCATCAATCCTCATTGGAGTTCCTCCGTGTTGTCATAGGAGTTTTATAATGGGACTATATGGCTTTATCACTCTCACTTATCCATAGGAGTTTTATAACGGGAGTATAGGGGCAGCCCCTAGTATTGTTCGGCTATCCGAACTTGGGTGTTGTGGATGCCCGGCCAGGTGAAGGCCGGCCTGTCGAGTAATGCAGAAAAATGGCAAGAGATTTATACTTCCTCAGAGAATAGCTGACCAGCTCTCCCCGCATCATGACAGTCAACTTTCGTCTTTCTCTAATAAGGTGTCTGTCCGGATGAAACGGAAACACAATCATAGTAGTTCTCCCTTGACTAACTTAGCCGAACAAGCGGAACGTAAGGTAGTAACAATAGGAGCCGGGCAACCCAACTATTGACCAAAGACATGATTCGGAGCCGATGCATATAATGCTATATTCGGGACGCCGAATTGCACTATGAAAGTGTTCGGACTTTGTTTAGTTTTAGAAAAATAATGTACGTGGCTCAATAGAGCCCCAGGCAATTTAAGTCGTACCGAGGTGTACATGAAAATCGGACAAAAACAGGGAGACACAGATTAAGAAATAGGCCAATACCGCATAGGTTGGGCTAGAAACTGTTTCCATTATAGTCTGATTGATACGTCGAAACGTGTTGGTACAAATAGTGCAGTAAGAAACAAGGCTATTTTACATGACGAGCACAAGGGAAAGTTGTGCATGTGTCCTAAAAACAGCTGAGGTGATCTTTAAAGACCCTGTAGGTACTCTGCCACGCGTCTATGCTGAATTTTCCCCTTGGTGTATTGTCCATCGAGAGGATCATCGATCGGTGTTTTCATGATAGGCCTCAAAAAGAGGCCTTGGTACCGTCGAACAGGTG
The DNA here is from genome assembly GCF_003073215.2 of Triticum urartu. Classification (NCBI taxonomy): domain Eukaryota; kingdom Viridiplantae; phylum Streptophyta; class Magnoliopsida; order Poales; family Poaceae; genus Triticum; species Triticum urartu. The sequence goes on from NC_053023.1 coordinate 310,003,999, forward strand.
ATGTGGGTTGTGAGGAACCTGAAAAAATAAAAATAAAAAAGGAAATATGAGTGTCCAGATAGGGTCCAGACGTATTATGGACTTTATCTTTATTATGCCTCCCTCCTTTCCCATGGTATCTTTAGTGCGTAATTACGCACATGTGGTACATGTGCCACAATTTGGTAGGGGCTGAGATGGAGGCCGAATTGCTAATTGAGCTCCTGACGAGCTGGACTATCGTACTGTGGGGTTGTCCGGACTAGTTTGATAGTGTCTGGGGACTTGGCCGCCGATGTAATAGCCGACTTGATAAGGCCGCACTGTACTTTTGTTGCCAGGGCCGCGGTGTGCTCCTTAGTATTGAGGGAGCGTTCCATGCTTCCATTGACTGTTATAACACCACGTGGTCCGGGCATCTTGAGTTTGAGATAGACATAGTGTGGGACTGCATTGAAGCAAGCGAACGCGGTTCGTCCGAGCAGTCCATGGTAGCCACTGCAGAAGGGGACGATGTCTAAGATCAAGTCTTCGCTTCAGAAGTGGTCCGGCGAACCGAAGACAGCCTCCAATGTGATTGAGCCCATGCAACGGGCCTCTACGCCAAGTATTACTCCTTTAAAGGTAGTTTTGGTAGGCTTGATTCTTAAAGGATCAATACCCATCTTGCGGACTGTGTCCTGATAGAACAGGTTAAGGCTGCTGCCGCCGTCCATGAGGACTTGCGTAAGGTGGAATCCTCCAATGATTGGGTCGAGGACCAGTGCAGCCGAACCTCTGTGACAGATACTGGTCGGATGGTCCCTACGATCGAAGGTGATCGGACAGGCCGACCATGGGTTGAATTTTGGGGCGACTGGCTCTATCGCATAGACGTCCCTTTGCGCGCGCTTGCGCTCCCTCTTGGGGATATGAGTGACGTATATCATATTTACTATTTTGACTTCGGGGGGGAATTTCTTCTGTCCCCCTATGTTCGGTGGACTAGGCTCCTCGTTGTCTTCCTCGCTGGGCGACCCTTTCTCCTTATGTTTGGTGTTTAACTTGCCGACCTGTTTAAAGACCCAACAACTTCGGTTAGTATGATTGGCAGGCTTGTCGGGGGTGCCGTGAATTTGGCAGGGTCGATCAAGTATTCGGTCCAAGCTGGATGAGCCCTCTCTGTTTCTTTTGAATGGCTTCTTTCACTGACCGGACTTAGAGCCGCTGAATCCGGCGTTGACCGATGTGTCTTCGGTATTGTCAATATTGCTGCGGTGCTTGTGTTTGTTGCGTCAGGGCCTGCTGTTGTTATTCTTAGCTTCGGAAGTGCCAGGTTGGCTTGTACTATTATTGCTACGGGCTAGCCAGCTGTCTTCACCCGCGCAAAAGCGGGTCATGAGTGCCATGAGGGCTGCCATGGACTTCGGCTTCTCTTGGCCAAGGTGTCGAGCGATCCATTCATTGCGAATGCTATGTTTAAAGGCCGCTAGGGCTTCGGCATCTGGACAATCGACAATCTGGTTCTTTTTAATGAGGAACCTAGTCCAGAATTTTTGGGAGGACTCTCCGGGCTGCTGGACAATATGACTGAGGTCATCAGCATCTGGAGGCCGGATGTAGGTGCCTTTGAAGTTGTCTCTAAAGGCATCCTCCAGGTCTTCCTAGCTTTCGATAGAGTTTAATGGGAGGCTGTTTTAACCAGTGCCAAAGCTGGCCCCTTAAGTTTTAGGGGGGTATTTGATGGCGTGTAGATCGTCACCACGAGCCATGTGAATGTGTAGAAGAAAATCTTTAATACATACTGCGGGATCTGTTGTGCCGTCGTATGATTCAATGTTCACGGGTTTAAACCCTTCTGGGAACTAGGTCTCCATTAACTCATCGGTGAAGCATAGGGGGTGTGCAGCGCCTCTATATTGGGCCATGTCACGACGCAGTTCGAATGAAGTACGTATGCGTTTTTCGGCCTGGGCGTGGTTGTGCTTGTCGCGCCAGGATCGATAACCGTCCTCTTGCACTGGGGCACGCCCCCGCGATCCATAGATTGATCTGGTCTGGCCTGCTCTATTTTCCAAGTCCTGCCGTAGGTCATATGTGTATCCCCGAGCTATTGTTTCTCTGCTTTTACGGTGAGGTGGTGCGAGCTGGTGCTCGGCTTGAGTTATCGTTCTGTCCCAGCCACGTGGTGGTCGGTCGGGTCTGTCAGCCGCATTACACGCGGGTCGTATGGGCTCCAGCACCTCATCGTCGAATTGGGGTAGCATCTTACGCTTTGGGTAACTCTTTGTTGGGCGTTCAAGGTCGTATTCTTCGGCTGCTAGGACATTAGTCCATCTGTCGTTGAACAGATCTTGGTCAGCTTGGAGCTTATGCTGCTTCTTTTTAGGCTTCTTGCCATGGCTATTAGCCGGCGCTTAAAGTGCTCTTGTTCGAGGGGTTCTTCTGGCATGAAAAGACCTTCGTTGTCGAGGCTCACGTCGTCCTCGAAGAGTGGTATATAGTTGCTATCCTCTGAGTCTTTGTTCCCTGCTTGCTCGTCAGGGTCAACTTGCCCGTCCTCCCGATCATCCTGTTCAGATGTTGGTTCGATGGGGTCTTTTTCATCCTTGGCGTTCTTCAGAGTGTCATCGTCTCCGGTGCCATTATTGCAGTATTTTCCGCGAGCGATTTAGAGCGGCGCCGCTGACGTCGGTGCTTTGGTGGTATCTCAGGAGGTTCGTCCTCGACTAGATCCTTCTCATCATCGTCGTCGCCTTTTTTAGGTGTGTCCACCATGTACACGTCGTATGAGGAAGTGGTTGTCCAGCATCCCGTGAACGGCGGGTTTTGGGCCTGCTCCACTCCGGCATCGTCGTCCATACCGTCGATGTCTTCGGAGACATAATCGAGCATGTCGATTAGATCCTCGGCAGTCGCTATAAAGTGGGTGGTGGGTGGGAAGTAAAATTCCCTATTTTCAGCCCCTAGTCCGGGCTGGGCGCAATTCGGAAGCGGTTCCTCGATAACCCACAAGTATAGGGAATCAATTGTAGCCTCTTTCGATAAGTAAGAGTGTCGAACCGAACGAGGAGCTAAAGGTAGAACAAATACTCCCTCAAGTTCTATCGACCACCGATACAACTCTAGGCACGCTTAACGTTCGCTTTACGTAGAACAAGTATGAAACTAGAAGTACTTTGTAGGTGTTGTTGGATAGGTTTGCAAGATAATAAAGAGGGCGTAAATAAAAAGTAGGGGCTGTTAAGATGAAGACACAACTAAGTTAGTTTTAGTAGAGAGCTTGTTGTCACACAAGAAAGTTATTTGTCCCTAGGCAATCGATGACTAGACCGGTAATCATTATTGCAATTTTATTTGAGGGAGAGGCATAAGCTAACATACTTTCTCTTCTTGGATCATATGCACTTATGATTGGAACTCTAGCAAGCATCCGCAACTACTAAAGATCATTAAGGTAAAACCCAACCATAGCATTATAAGGCATCAAGTCCTCTTTATTCCCATACACAAACAACCTACTTACTCGGGTTTGTGTTTCTATCACTCACGCCACCCACCATAAGCAAATCATGAACATATTGCAAACCCTACAGTAGGAACCCCTCATGCTTGCGCGACACGGAGAGCACAATAGGACAACACCAATAATAAAACATGCAACTCAAACCAATCACGATCATCAATTAACCCATAGGACAAAACGGATCTACTCAAACATCATAGGATAGCCATACATCATTGGAAAAAATATATAGCATTGAGCACCATGTTTAAGTAGAGATTACAGCAGGTAAAAGAGGGGTTAGACCGCTGCATAGAGGGGGGAAGAGTTGGTGATGACGGCGGTGAAGTTGTTGGTGTAGATTGCGGTGATGATGATGGCCCCGACGGCGTTCCGGCACCACCAGAAGAGAGGGGGAGAGAGCCCCCCTTCTTATTCTTCTTCCTTGACCTTCTCCCCAGATGGGAGAAGGGTTTCCCCTCTGGTCCTTGGTCTCCATGGCATGGGAGGGGCGAGAGCCCCTCCGAGATTGGATCTTTCTCTCTCTTTTTCTGCACTCCCTGATTCTTCCCTTTCACCGTTTCTTAAATTTCCGGAAATCCGTAACTCCGATTGGGCTGAATTTTGGACACGATTTTTATCCGGATATTAGCTTTATTGTGGCGAAAGAAGGGCATCAGCTGCCTTACGGGGTGTCCACGAGGGTCAGGGGCGCGCCCCTGCCTTGTGGGCCCCTCGAGCATCGTCTCGCAGTTGATTTCACTTCCTAAAATTCACATATATTCCAAAAAAATCTCCTCAGTTTTTATCCTGTTTGGACTCCGTTTGATATGGATTTTCTGTGAAACAAAAAACATGCAACAAACAGGAACTGGCACTGGGCACTGGATGAATATGTTAGTCCCAAAAATAGTATAAAAAGTTGCCAAAAGTATATGAGAGTTGTATAATACTGGCATGGAAAAATCAAAAATTATAGATATGACGGAGACGTATCAGCATCCCCAAGCTTAATTCCTGCTCGTCCGCGAGTAGGTAAATGATAAAAAAGATAATTTTTGATGTGGAATGCTACCTAGTATAATCTTGATCATGTAATCTAATCATGGCATGAATACTAAGACACGAGTGATTCAAGGCAATAGTCTATCATTTGACATTAAGACAATAATACTTCAAGCATACTAATAAAGTAATCATGCCTTTTCAAAATAACATGGCCAAAGAAAGTTGTCCCTACAAAATCATATAGTCTGGCTATGCTCCATCTTCACCACACAAAATATTCAAATCATGCACAACCCCGATAACAAGCCAAGCAATTGTTTCATACTTTTGACGTTCTCAAACCTTTTCAACTTGCACGCAATACATGAGCATGAGCCATGGACATAGCACTATAGGTGGAATAGAATATGATGGTGGAGGTTGTGTGGAGAAGACAAAAAGGAGAAAGTCTCACATCGACGCGGCTAATCAACGGGATATGGAGATGCCCATCAATTGATGTCAATGTGAGGAGTAGGGATTGCCATGCAACGGATGCACTAAGAGCTATAAGTGTATGAAAGATCAAACTGAAACTAAGTGGGTGTGCATCCAACTTTCTTACTCCCGAAGACCTAGGGCATTTGAGGAAGCCCATAGTTGGAATATACAAGCCAAGTTCTATAATGAAAATTCCCACTAGTATATGAAAGTGATAACTCAAGAGACTCTCTATATGAAGAACATGGTGCTACTCTGAAGCACAATTGTGGTAAAAGGATAGTAACATTGTCCCTTCTCTCTTTTCTCTCATTTTTTTATTTTTTTTCTCTTTTTTCTCTTTTATTTTTATTTTTTAGGCTTCTTTGGCCTCTATCTTTTTTGGGGGGCTTCTTTGGCCACTTTTATTTTGATAACCTCACATGGGACAATGTTCTAATAATGATGATCATCACACTTTTATTTACATACAACTCAATATTACAACTCGATACTAGAACAAAGATGTGACTCTATATGAATGCCTTTGGTAGTGTACCAGGATGTGCGATGATCTAGCATAGCAAAGATATCAAAAAATGGACAAGCCATGAAAATATCATGCTAGCTATCTTACGATCATGCAAAGCAATATGATAATGAATGATCAAGTCATGTATATGATGATGATGGAAGTTGCATGGTAATATATCTCGGAATGGCTATGGAAATGCCATAATAGGTAGGTATGGTGGTTGTTTTGAGGAAGATATAAGGAGGCTTATGTGTGATAGAGCATATCGTTTCACGGGTTTGGATGCATCGGCGAAGTTTGCACCAACTCTCGAGGTGAGAAAGGGCAATGCACGGTACCGAAGAGGCTAGCAATGATGGAAGGGTGAGAGTGCGTATAATCCATGGACTCAACATTAGTCATGAAGAACTCACATACTTATTGCAAAAATCTATTAGTCATCGAAACAAAGTACTACGCGCATGCTCCTAGGGGGATAGATTGGTAGGAAAAGACCATCGCTCGTCCCCGACCGCCACTCATAAGGAAGACAATCAATAAATACCTCATGCTCCAACTTCGTTACATAACGGTTCGCCGTACGTGCATGCTACGGGAATCACAAACTTCAACACAAGTATTTCTACAATACACAACTACCCACTAGCGTGACTCTAATATCACCATCTTTATATCGCAAAACTATTGCAAGGAATCAAACATATCATATTCAGTGATCTACAAGTTTTATGTAGCATTTTATGACTAACCATGTGAATGACCAGTTCCTATCGTCTCTCTAAATAGATATAAGTGAAGCAAGAGAGTTTAATACTTTCTACAAAATATATGCCCATGCTCTAAAAAATATAAGTGAAGCAAAAAAGCATTCTACAAATGGCGGTTTTCTATGTGAAGAGAAACAGGCAATCCAAACTTCAAAAAGATATAAGTGAAGCACATGAAGCATTCTATTAAGCCATACTCAAAGGATATAAGTGAAGTGCAATGAGCATTCTATAAATCAACCAAGTAATATCTCATACCAGCATGGTGCATCAAAGAAAAGTGAAAACTAAATGCAAAAGGCGCTCCAAGATTTACGCATATCATGCGACGAAATGAATCCGAAAACATACCGATACTTGTTGAAGAAAGATGGGATGCCTTCCGGGGCATCCCCGAGCTTAGACGCTTGAGTCTCCTTGAATATTTACTTGGGGTGGCTTGGGAAACCCCAAGCTTGATCTCTTTCCTCTCCTCCTTCTACTCACATCGAGACCTCCTCGATCTTCGAACACTTCATCCACACAAAACTCAACAGAAAACTCGGTAAGATCCGTTAGTATAATAAAGTAAATCACTACTCTAAGTACTGTTGCAAACCAATTCATATTTTGTTTTTTCATTGTAGCTACTCTAATATAACTTTTCATGGCTTAATCCACTAATATAAATTGATAGTTTCATGAAAACAAGCAAACTATGCATCAAAAACAGAATCTGTCTTAAACAGGACAGTCTGTAATAATCTGAACATTCACCATACCTCTGGTACTCCAAAAATTCTGAAACAATTAGGAAAAATAAAAAATTTGTAGAGAAAGACAGTGAAAAAGTTTCAGAACCGTTTGGCATTCCAGTAAAAATTCTAAAATCGCGCACTACAGCCAAAGTTTCTGTTCTGCACCGCACAAACCAACAAGCAATGTAAACATCCTAAAGGCAAATCATGGCACATTATTTTTATAATACAATGAAATTGTACAAGGGGATAATTATTTTTGTTGAAAAGTTTCTGTAATCAAGATTTACAAAGTTTCCGTGAGCATGAACAAAGTTTAAGGAGCTCCCCCACTTCAACAATGCTTGTTTCTCTCACTTTCACTTTCCTTTTTGAAAAGTTTTGGGTTCCCCTCTTTATTTTTTTGTTTTTAAACTCTATAAAAGCACTCAACAGAATTAAATGACTATCTAAAACTTCCGGGTTGTCTCCCTGGCAGCGCTTTCTTTAAAGCCATTAAGCTAGGCATAAGGTGCTCAAGTAATGGATCCACCCTAATCCCAAGGTATATCAAAGCCAATTTTAATTAACAATGATTTATGATTTAGTAGTAGCACAAGGTAACATATATCATGCAACAACGAAGTCTAACTCTCTTTCTAAGCATCGGCATGTCATAAAAGAACAATTCATGCACACATAGTAAAGGCCAATGCATAGTAAACAATTTCTTGCAATTTTATCGTGTTGGAAACATGGAGAGGCGGAGATGTAGTTCCTCTCTCATAATAATTCCAAGTAGGAGAAGCCAGCACATGCATATTATATCTATCAAAATCATCATGTGTAGTAGTGAAACACAACCCATCAATATAATCCTTAATAAGGGCAAACTTCTCCGATATAGTGTAGTCGGAATAATTCAAATAGATAATAGGACTATCATGCGTGGGTGCAATAGCAACAATTACATGTTTAACATAAGGAACTATAGCAAGTTCATCTCCATAAGCATAATTCATATTGGCATCTTGGCCACAAGCATAGCAAGCATCATCAAAAAAGGGATATTTCAAAAGAATCAACGGGATCATAACAATCATAATAGCATTCATCCTTCGGTAAGAATGAAGGGACATTAAATAATGTATGAGTTGGAGAGTTACTCTCATTAGAAGGTGGGCACGGGTAGATAATCCGATCTTCCTCCTTTTGTTCTTCGCTCTCCTCATCATCTTTTTCATCCAATGAGCTCACAATTTCATCAATTTCTTCTTCCATAGACTCCTGCAAAATATTAGTCTCTTCTTGGACAGTGGAGACTCTCTCAATAAAATCATCAATACCAGAATTGAATTCATAATTCTCATAGCAATATCTAAGTATAGCAAAATTTTCAGGTCTGTAAACAGCATCATCAAGATTTTCACACTCTTTAAACAAAGATTCAATTTCATAAGCACCCATAAAAGCAACGAATTCTTCTATTCGTTCCACATCATAGTAATCATATATACCATTAGCATATGAAGCTAAGGTTTCATTATCATTAAATTCGCATGAAAAGGGAAGGTGTGGAGCCTTCATCCTAGAGCAACAAGTATAATCATATCTCAAGCATAGTTGCCGAGCATACCAATGCAACATATAAATTTGATCCCATAATAGTTTCCCTTTTGAGTCAAGAGATAATCTCTAAGGTATTCACGTTGATCCAACGTTACTCCCATTATAAAGTTGAATGGGGTTTTCTCAGGATTATCAAAGTAGTACATAATATCTTTCACATAATGAGCATTGAGGGTTTTAGGAGGTTCCCCATCTCCATCAGTAGCAAGTAAACCTAAATTTTTTGGTATTTTTTGTTCCATATCCATAACTAAAGATAGAGAACAACTTAGAACAACAAATAAAAATTACTTAGTGATAAAGCAAACAAGCACACACGAGAATATTCACCCCACGCTATAACTCCCCAGCAACGGCGCCAGAAAAAGGTCTTGATAACACACAAGTATAGGGGATCAATTGTAGCCTCTTTTGATAACTAAGAGTGTCGAACCCAACGAGGAGCTAAAGGTAGAACAAATACTCCCTCAAGTTCTATCGACCACCAATACAACTCTAGGCACGCTTAACGTTCGCTTTACGTAGAACAAGTATGAAACTAGAAGTACTTTGTAGGTGTTGTTGGATAGGTTTGCAAGATAATAGAGAGCGCGTAAATAAAAAGTAGGGGCTGTTTAGATGAAGACACAACTAAGTTAATTTTAGTAGAGAGCTTGTTGTCACACAAGAAAGTTATTTGTCCCTTGGCAATCGATAACTAGACCGGTAATCATTATTGCAATTTTATTTGAGGGAGAGGCATAAGCTAACATACTTTCTCTTCTTGGATCATATGCACTTATGATTGGAACTCTAGCAAGCATCCTCAACTACTAAAGATCATTAAGGTAAAAACCAACCATAGCATTATAAGGCATCAAGTCCTCTTTATTCCCATAAGCAAACAACCTACTTACTTGGGTCTGTGTTTCTATCACTGACGCCACCCACCATAAGCAAATCATGAACATATTGCAAAGCCTACAGCGGGGACCCCTCATGCTTGCGCGACATGGAGAGCACAATAGGAGAGCACCAATAATAAAACATGCAACTCAAACCAATCACGATCATCAATTAACCCATAGGACAAAACGGATCTACTCAAACATCATAGGATAGCCATACATTATTGGGAAATAATATATAGCGTTGAGCACCATGTTTAAGTAGAGATTACAGCGGGTAAAAGAGGGGTTAAACCGCTGCATAGAGGCGGAAAGAGTTGGTGATGATGGCAGTGATGTTGTTGGTGTAGATTGCGGTGATGATGATGGCCCCGACGGCGTTCCGGCGCCACCAGAAGAGAGGGGGAGAGACCCCCCCCCCTTCTTATTCTTCTTCCTTGACCTTCTCTCTAGATGGGATAAGGGTTTTCCCCCTGGTCCTTGGTCTCCATGGCATGGGAGGGGCGAGAGCCCCTCCGAGATTGGATCTGTCTCTCTGTCTCTCTCTTTTTCTGCCCTCCCTGATTCTGCCCTTTCACCGTTTCTTAAATTCTCGGAGATCCGTAACTCCGATTGGGCTGAATTTTGGACACGATTTCTATCCGTATATTAGATTTATTGCGGCGAAAGAAGGGCATCAACCGCCTTACGGGGTATCCACGAGGGTCAGGGGCGCGCCCCCCTTCCTCGTGGGCCTCTCGAGCATCGTCTCGCGTTGATTTCACTTCCCAAAATTCACATATATTCCAAACAAATCTCCGTCAATTTTTATCCCGTTTGGACTCCGTTTGATATGGATTTTCTACGAAACAAAAAACATGCAACAAACGGGAACTGGCACTGGGCACTGGATCAATATGTTAGTCCCAAAAATAGTATAAAAAGTTGCCAAAAGTATATGAGAGTTGTATAATATTGGCATGGAACAATAAAAAATTATAGATACGACGGAGATGTATCATTCCTCTATGATGGCGAGGGATTGCATTAAGTCCAGAGCCTCATTTAAGAGCGAGGTTTGGATGGGGACCGAAGTTCCCTGGCCGAGCTTGCATGACGCGTACTTCGAGGGTTCAGAGCTAGTGTCCGGAGAAGATACCGGTTTTGTGATGACTCTCGGTGGCGCTATCCTGTCTGGTTATCCAGTGTAGAGCTCTATATCCGCAGAGAGTCCGACGGGCTCTAGACTCCTGTCTTCGGACCTGGTGATACGCTCCAGATCTAAGGCCGGAGCGATGGTTGGAGCTGTGAGTCGTTGGAAGATCAAATCTCCTCGGATATCAGTGACATAGTTTAGATTTCCAAAACTGATCTGGTGACCAGGGGCGTAGCTTCGATGTGCTCCAGGTGGCCAACCAAGTTGGCGCGCAGCGCGAAGCCGCCGAATATGAAGATCTGGTCAGGGAGAAAAATATCTTTCACGGCAGCATTGTTGTAGATGATCGATGGAGCCATCGAGCCATTTGACGACGACACAGTGGAACTCTCAATGAAAGCACCAATGTCGGTGTCAAAACCAGTAGATCTCGGGTAGGGGGTCCCGAACTGTGCATCTAAGGATCGAAGGTAACAGGAGACAGGGACACGGTGTTTACCCAGGTTCGGGCCCTCTTGATGGAGGTAATACCCTACGTCCTGCTTGATTGACTTTGATGGGTATAGGGGTTACAAGAGTTGATCTACCACGAGATCGTAATGGCTAAACCCTAGATGTCTAGCCTGTATGATTATGATTGCCTCTATGGACTAAACCCTCCGGTTTATATAGACACCGGAGGGGGCTAGGGTTGTACAAAGTCGCTTTACAGAGAAAGGAATCTTCATTTCCGCACGCCAAGCTTGCCTTCCACGCCAAGGAGAGTCCCATCCGGACACAGTGGAAAGCCTTCTATCTTGTATCTTCGCAGCCCATTAGTCCGGCCCATGCTACATAGCCCGTACACCCGAGGACCCCATAATCCAGGACTCCCTCAGTGGGCGCGAGCTATTTCCGGCGAGGAGAGGGTGTTTTGCCGACCATGGTTTATGAATTATTCGTCACATGTCATTTTGGCCGAGGAGAAGGCGCACTTGCATGAAGTTACGAACCTACCGTCGATGTACAACGGGCCAATTGATGCATGTCCCACATAGGCCGGTAATTTCGCGTCTCCCATTTATTTGCTCGGGCGAATTCCACCGAGCAGAGGGTGTTTAAGGATTCGTTCAAATTTTGGGAGAACAAGCATCCACATCTACCTTACCAAGTTGATTTGAATCAAATTTTGAAATATTAGTTTGCCACTTATTTTTTAGATGGAGAGATGATGCTCGGGAGTAATGTGTTTTTACATGCTCATTGCTGACGATTTACTATATGAAAAATAGTGGACCCACTCAAAAACGGGAATCAAACCCAAAATGAAATATCTCGATTCAATGAAATAGCTCGTTCACCAGGTCAAAATAGTGAACTAAATCCAAAATTGAACACCTCAATTGAGTAGCATGTTGTACAATATTATAGTACTCCATGAACATGTTGAAAGTCAAATTAATGAACTTGTTTGGTATACGCATATCTCCGTTCATGTGTGGATTGCAGACAACATGTTCTCCATTTGAAATTGAATGCACGCTTGTATGAAGACATGGTTTATATCAGTCTTTGATGCATAAAACGCGACCTCCCCCTCTCCCGGGCTCCTGCTCTCTCTCACCGACAATCTTCAATTATGTCACGCAAATCCAACACACAAACCTTGTTGGTCTCTCTCCCTCTCTCTCCATCTCTCTCTCTCTCTCTCTCTCTTTGTGTGTGTGGGGGGTCTTTCTAGTTCACATGCATATATACTCCATCTATAGGTCTATCTCGCACACTATGTATGATTCTCTAGTCCAAGCTAAATATCTTGGGTGCACTCATTGTACGCACACAAATTCCTTGGCTCATTGCCCGTAATTCTCTCACAGACCACTCTGTCATCTCGGAGCTCTTCCCTCTCTCTCTCTCTCAAACTCTCCATCTCCCTAGGTCACACATACACATGCATATCTCACTCACACTCGATAGACCCATCTAAAACTCTATCTCTCTCCCTCGTTCTCTCTCCATCTCACACGCACACACACAATCTCATGCCTAGCCAAGTATGATGGTCTCTCACTCAATTGTAGGGACACGCAGTCCCCCCTATATGTATATCACTAGCTAATCTTAGTCTCGATCACAAACATGTGCATGGTCTATCTCGATTTCTCTCGGCGCATCTTTCTATCACGCACGCACCTCCCTCGATCTCCCACACATATAGTCCCCTCACGATCTCGAGGGGGTCTCTCTATCACAACACACCCTCTCTCCCTCCCCACGCATCCATGTTCTCCATGCGTCCCTCTCGACCTTTGTTCCTTGTTGGCCAGACCTCTATTGGACATGTGCTATAGGGGTGTCTCTCTTCATTGCAAAAAATCATGCACTAGCTATCTTCGTGTATCTCCTCACCTCGCTTTTCTATCTCGGAGATGCATGCGTGATATGTTTGCATAAGAAACAAAAAATACTCTCTCTCTCTAATTTATCGTTTGTTCTCCCTTTCTCTTTCACACACGTACTCTTTTTGCACACTCACTCATTCTCCTTCACACGCACTTGATCTCTCTCGACTTAGGCACTCTCTTCGGTCCATAGCATATATATTTATTGGAAAGTCAAACATCACAAAGTTTGAATATGTATGTGGAGAAAAACATTTACATCTAGAATGGCAAACATATACCATTAGATTCATCATGAGATGTAGTTTCGTATGATGTATCTTTGGTATTGTAGATATAAATAACATTTGCATAAACCTGGTCAAAGTTTCCAAAGATCGACTTCTAAAAAATTTATATGCACTGCATTATCGAGCGGATGGAATATCTCTTTCCCCCTCTCAGCTATCTGACGCACCACTCAGCCTTATCGGGGCTCCTCTATCTCTCTCAAACTTTATATCTCCCTGGTTCACACATACACATGTCTCACTCGCGCTACATAGACCCATCTAACACTCTCCACCCTTGTTCTCTCTCTATGTGACACGCACCCCCCTAAGTACCATAATCCCTCACTCCATCATAGGTGCACGCACTCCCCCCTAAGTATGATTATCTCTCACTAGCCATTAGGAACACATGTATTGTCTCCTTCCATCCATACGTCTATCTCGATATCTCTCGAGGTATCTTCTATCGTGCACACACCTTGTCACTCGATCTCCCACCCATGTAGTCCCATCACGATCTCAACGGGATCTCTCTATGACAAACATACACTCTCTGCTCCCCATGTCTGCATTTTCTCTATACGTCTCTCTTGACCTATCCCCCTTGTTTGTCAGACCCCTCTTGGCCACGTTCTAGGGGTCTTTCTCTCTCGGTTGCAAACAACCACACGCTTTCTCCTCACCTTGCTTCCGCTGTCAAAGATGCATGTGTGATATGTTTGCATGAGACACACACGCTTTTTCTCTACTTTATCGTGTGTTGTCCATGTCTCTTTCACACACGCACACACACTTTTTTCAGTCACTCTTTCTATTTCACACACTCTCTCTAGTTAGGTACTCTCTCACATCCATAAGCATATGGATGTTTTGAAAAGTCAGACCTCAGAAAAGTTAGACCAGGTATATGTGGAGAAAAACATTTACATCTGGAACGATCATTAGATTCATCACAACATGTACTTACTTCATATTATCATTTATCTTGGGTATTGTAGATATAAGTAATTTGTTTTTTAACTTGATCAAAGTTTCAAAATTTTGAATTTAAAAAAAATGTTGGCACTACATTATCAAACAGAGAGAGTAGCTCTTTCTCTCTCTGCTATCTCTCATGCGCCTCCCCTCCCACTCGAACTCTCTATACCGACGGATTATACGCTCACTGTGTTAGCATATAGCTCCGTATATTGTTTAGTTGACCGCTCAACTAGTCCACACGCTGCCTTGTCAGCTCATGTTATCTATCTTAGTGTGCTGGCCCATGTGGCAGTGGGTGAAAATAAGTAAACTAGAGGCTCGTCTGACACACGATGAAGTAAACAAAGTTGAAACCACTCGGGGTAGCACCCCGCACGCTAGTAAATTGAGGGCACACTTCTTCTGCGTGAAGGACGCACTCGCACATAATTCACCACTACGTGGCGGCATGCACAGAAGGATGCACTCGCGCACACCTAGCAGGCCAGCACACAACACACACCAGGACACGTGTACACCGACGTCGCTGCCGGTTGAGATGGATGGCGAAGCAGCCAACAAGCGGAGGCGGCTCGAGCCAAAACCGCATTCGGTGAGCCTGGACTTCATCAGCAGCCTCCCCGATGACATGCTGCTCGTCATCATCGACCTCCTCCCCACCAAATCTGCCATGCGGACCGCCCTGCTCTCCCTATGGTGGCGCCCCCTCTGGCGCCGCATCCCTCTCAACCTCACTGTCGACAGCTACCTCTGCAACGGGGATTGCAAACGCATGGCCGCAGTCTCCCAGATCCTTTGATCGCACCCTGGGCCAGCCAGACGCCTTGACATCCGCAAGTTCAGTACCAACTGCAAGGTCCAAGCCAAGTTCGATGAGTGGTTCTTGTCCCCTGCCCTAGATTAGCTCAAGGAGCTCAACTTTGAAGCTGGACGATGTCGCTATCTGCCGTCATCCGTGCTCCGCCTCACGGCAACGCTGTGCCGCGCCAGCTTCAGCTCCTGCTATCTTCCCCAGATTAATGTCGCGCCCACCCTTCTTCTCCCTCAACTCAAGTAGCTTGACCTCTTCGACGTTTTCATCTCAAAGAAGGCTATGGAGCACCTGCTCCGCAGCTGTACTGCGCTCAAGTACCTTCGTCTTGAGCAGATCCACGGGTTCACTAGCCTCCACATCGTCTCGACGAATCTCCGATGGATTTATGTGTCTTGCTGGCCCCGCAACAAGACATCAATTGGGAAGAGATCACTCCAGCTGTTCCACATTATGGTCATTGAGAATGCGCCTTTCCTTGAGAGATTGCTTGTATCTGATCTAGAAGGTCCAACAAAAATCAGGGTCATTGACATGCCGAAATTGATAGCGTTGGTGTACTCGTCTGCCATATTCTCTGAACTCTTTATTAGATCCGTAATTGTTCAAGTACAACACTCATCTTCTTCTCCGTCTTCTTGAAATTCACATTTTTAAATTTCTTCTTGATGTATTTACAACCGTCTTCCAGAAAATGATTCCCACAAGCTTGACCCAGTCTATGCGCACAGTGAAGATCTTGGCAATAAAATCTATCGGCCCCAATCTAGATCAAGTTGTTGGATTCCTTACATGCTTTCCGTGCATGGAGAAGCTACTCATCAAGGTGAAACTTCTTGGCTATTAGTAAACGGTAATCACAACGTAGCTCAATTTTTTTCGTAATTTTCCCAAATTACGATGACAAGTGTAGTGTTCAAAATTGCATCTATGCACTGCACCGAAAGAAATATTTTTAGTATTTTTTTCTCACGTGATCACCAACATCGTTTTTTGTTGTACTACTATAGTAGCCTAGGCTAGTCATAGTGGAAAGTAACTTAGACTAGTAACTCTATGGTGACCCTAAGAGCAAGTACTACCTCCGTCCTGGTTTACTCTTCCTATTTTGTAGTATCAAAATTTGACCATAGATTTAACTGACAAAATGTTAATGCATGTCACTAAAAATTATATTGTTGGATTCGTATTTGAACATAATTTCAAATTGTATAATTTTTCGTGACATGCATTGGCATTTTCTTAGGTAAATCTATGGTCAAAATTTTACACTAAATACGACGTAGTACCAAAGTGGGCTATAACGGCCCTCCACTATGTAGGCCAAAACACGTGCCAAATTCACTTGTGATGCATTTGGCATCGATGCCCCTCCATTGCTCACCTGGTGCCCCAATCTGGATCACCTACTTTGCTCCGGTGCCAAATTAACTCACGCAATGAAAAAACACTTGCGTGGGAGAGCGAGAGAGGACTGAGGCAATAAAAAAACTTGTTTGGGAGAGTGAGAGGCTGGTGTAGTTGGTTTGATTGATTTGTTTATACATGTTCGTCTATGTGCACCGCGGTGCCAACTCTCTCACGTCACGAGAGAAGTGCCAAAATCTTTTGATTTGACATCGATGCGTATTATGTGGCATACTTTTGAGAAATATGGCATCGGCCACATAGTGGAAGGCAACAAATGCCCAATCTCTTCACGTGCTCCTAGGTAAATGAGAGGAAAGAGAAATAGAGAGAGAGAGAGAGTGAAAAAATATCACTAGCCAGCCAACCCTATCGTATGAGCGAATGATATTGGTACATCTTGATGACACAGCAATCTTATACAACCAGCTACTCTAATATGTCCTCTTCTTTTGCAGATAAAAAAGACCCGAAAGTGAGAAATGTGTTGTACTATAACAATCTCATTGAATGCCTTGATCTCCATCTTACAGAAATTGATTTGATCGACTACCGAGGTAGCACATCTGAGATTAAATTGGCCAGGTTCTTTGTTCTCGAGGCAAGTGTGCTCAAGGTAATGAGGTTCGGCGTTCTCTGGTGCAACAATGAATGGCGTACTGATCATCGCAAGCGTCTAAGCCTAAATGACAAAGTCTCCGCAGAAGCTGAATTTGTTTTTAAACATCAAGTGGCCAGAGACTTGAAAATTTATTTGCCCATTAGTGACTTTTCAGGGCGGTGGATTTTAGTTTGTACGATAATGTTCATCCACCAAAAGTAACGAAAGTTCTTACGTAAACTTCCTAGTAATTCCCTCTTCGTAGGTGTAGCATTACTCCTAACATTTGTAATATCAGTTTGAAACTTGTAATATTGCCGTGTCCTATTCCTGCGTTTTCAAAATCCTGCGAATCAAAGAGGTGCTGAGTTGGTGATGATGTTGTGCCTGCCATCTTTCACCAATAGCCATCGGATCTAGATCTAATGCATACAAACCAAACTTCTACGATTTTGCAAAAAGATGCCTGCACTTGTTCCCTATTTACAAACAACTCCTTGTCTCTCACAATCAGCTTTATCTCCTCCCCGCCACATCTAGAAGGCCATGGAAAAATCTGGCGCGATGGCCGCTGCCGGCGCCATCCACCCCCAATCTTGGTGTTCCATGCAATGCACGGGCATCTACGCATGGAAAATTATGTCGAACACGGCTAGTTGTAAGCAGGCTAGGTCTACAGCCATGACACGGTGACCGCAGACGGTGAGGCTGACTATGGTATGCCGAACACGGTGCCTATACTCAGGTGTCATCTCCGGCGCAGGGTCTTGTCACTTCACTGTGAGGAGCAGCATGTAATAATTTGACCAACGGGTAGTACAGTACTACTACATTGGTAGTACTACTACTAGTACTAGCACCACCGTCTGGGTTTGGTAGTACTACCACGCCCATCTGTATTTAGTATTTGACTAGCAATATCTAGTAATGCATGTCACGAAAAATGTACTACTCCTTCTGTAAATAAATACATGGTGTATTGTTTTATTCCTTCCGGTAGATGGCTCAAATCTGAAGTGTCAACAATTAGACTACTATTGTACTCATCGACCGCTCAAAGACTACTATTGTACTCCCTCCGTACTGGTGCATTAGGCACGTTACGAAAACCAAATAGTAATCCCAAAACATTTAGGCGCGGTGCATTAACTACCCACCTCGTTCCCTGTTTTTGCCACAAAAAAAGAAATCACCCAATACGAGATGTGGGGTGCGTATGCATCCAATGACTTGAGACTACTCCCTCCGTCTAGGTGTATAAGTCATCTTAGAGCAAGTGAAAAAGAGGAGTGGGATCTCATGCAAGAGGAGTGGGATCTCATGCGGATTCCTAGGCCGATACAATAAATATGAAGAAAGAGACAAAGAAGATGAGAAAAAGTAGTACTCTTATAGCCAGCCATATACTCCCTCCTTTCCGGTTTATAGGGCTCAATTCGAAAATCTCACCAACCAAGGTAGATGATGAGTGGTGGAATACTTTTTGTAATTTGCAAAAGCACCCAATTAATGCTCTTGTTTTCCTCAAAAATTTATGTTTACCATTGTATTAATTGCAATGCATGCATGCATAAAGTACATGCATTGGTCAATTTTCTCTTAATACTTGCATGCAATTATTTAATGCACCTTGAAATCTAAACTTGTGATGGGGAACAACCAAATTGATCCTTATAAAATGGAAAAAACTAAGATTTTGAGATAAGCCCTATAAACCAGAAAGGAGGGAGTAGCTAACCTTATTGTATGAGTGGCTACAAGTGATGGCTCTATATGACATGGCAACATCATATAGTCAGGAGCTGGCTATACTATTAACCATGCTCTTAGGTTGTGCACCGTGACCAAGACGAAGAGGAAAGTGAGAGAACTTAATGTCTTTTTGCTAATTAATAGGATTACATGCAATGAACTAACCACTGCATGTCATGTTTGGTAGTCTCAAGTCATTGAAAGCATGCACAACCCACATCTAAGTGTTTTGGCATTACACAACATTTTTGGTTACATGCATTAACATTTTATTAGCTAAATCAAAGGTCTGGTGAGATGACTATACTGCACCGGCACGGAGGGGGACGCAGCTTCATTGACTTACTGCACCCACCTTTGGGTGTATGACACGTGGGCCCAACAGGTGGCTGGTCCACCTGTCATAGAGCCAAAGGTAGGTGCAGTAGAGGGCCGACGAGTAGATGGCCAACACACACATGAATGCAATGCAGTCTGGACTTCTCATATAAAGGCTGCCCGCTAGTCCAATCTAAGAAATCCTACGCACCTACGCACCCTAACCAAGGGCAAGAGTGATCACTCCAATCGCAAGATCAGTTGAATAGAAGCTAGACCCATGGAGGCGATGAGCGCGAGCATCAGCCGGCTATGCGAGATGGTCCATGACGCCGGCCTGCGGCCCAGCATCGAGGAACGTCTCCAGGTTGTGCTTGAGGCCGCTTGGACGACAACTTCATCTCCTTGTTCGACGAGGTCCTCGTCGGCTTCCTCGACAAGTTCACCATTGTCAAGAAGCTCGCGGACGACCTTGACGTACGCCTCCAGCCCACGCGCCCAGGCTCTGTGATGCCCGCCACCATCAATGGCCTCTATGGTGACAACCTCTTCGACGCACTAGTGGCCCTGCGACTGCCCGCCATCGCGCCGGAGAATGTCCACCTCGAGGTCGCGCTCGCCGCGTAGCGCCTCACGCAGCAAGACACCGTCGACATAATCACCCACGTCTATGCGCAAATCATCCACAAGGACTACTACGTGCCAGAGGAGGACGATAGGTCGCTGGCCTTCTTGGATCGCAGGGCAAGCTTGTGCGGCATTGTTCACAAGCACGTTGAGCTCGCCGCAAACGCCGCTGCTCCTCACACGTTGGTTGGTGACCCGGCGCACTAGGGCGTGAGGATGTCATTGATGGATCCGTATGTATCTTTATCTTTCCGTCAAATACATGTAGTAGAATATGGTACTACTGTTGGGGAACGTAGTAATTTCAAAAAAAATTCCTACGCACACGCAAGATCATGGTGATGCATAGCGACGAGATGGGAGAGTGTGTCTACGTACCCTCGTAGACCGAAAGCGGAAGTGTTAGCACAACTCGGTTGATGTAGTCGTACATCTTCACGATCCGACTGATCCAAGTACCGAACGCACGGCACCTCCAAGTTCAGCACATGTTCAGCTCGATGACGTCCCACGAACTCCGATCTAGCAGAGCTTCACGGGAGAGATTCATCAGCACGACGGCATGATGACGGTGATGATGATGCTACCGACGCAGGGCTTCGCCTAAGCACCGCTACGATATAATCGAGGTGGATTATGGTGGAGGGGGGCACCGCACACGGCTGGAATAGATCAATAGATCAACTTATGTATCTAGAGGTGCCCCCTGCCCCCGTATATAAAGGAGCAAGGAGGGGAGGCCGTCCACCCTTGTAGGCATGCCAGGAGGAGGAATCCTCCTCCTAGTAGGAGTAGGATTCCCCTCTTTCCTACTCCTACTAGTTGGGGTAAAGGAAGGGGGAAGGGAGAAGGAAAGGGGGGTGCTGCCCCCCCCTCTCCCAGTCCAATTCGGACCAGAGGGGGTGGGGCGCGCGGCCTGCCCTAGGCCAGCCCTCTCTCTCTCCACTAAGGCTCATAAGGCCCACTATTTCTCCCGGGGGGTTCCGGTAACCCTCCGACACTCCGGTTTTCTCCGAAACCATCCGGAACACTTCCGGTGTCCGAATATAGTCGTCCAATATATCGATGTTTACATCTCGACCATTTCGAGACTCCTCGTCATGTCAGTGATCATATCCAGGACTCCAAACTACCTACGGTACATCAAAACACATAAACTCGTAATATCGATCGTCACTGAGCGTTAAGCGTGCGGACCCTACGGGTTCGAGAACTATGTAGACATGACCGAGACTCACTTCCAGTCAATAACCAATAGCAGAACCTGGATGCTCGTATTGTCTCCTACATATTCTATGAAGATGTTTATCGGTCAAACCACATAACAACATACGTTGTTCCCTTTGTCATCGGTATGTAACTTGCCCGAGATTCAATCGTCGGTATCTCAATACCTAGTTCAATCTCGTTACCGGCAAGTCTCTTTACTCATTCCGTAATACATCATCCCGCAACTAACTCATTAGTTGCATTGCTTGCAAGGCTTATAGTGATGTGCATTACCGAGAGGGCCCAGAGATACCTCTCCGACAATCGGAGTGACAAATCCTAATCTCGATCTATGCCAACTCAACAAGTACCATAGGAGACACCTATGGAGCACCTTTATAATCACCCAGTTACGTTGTGACATTTGTAGCACACAAAGTGTTCCTCCGGTATTCGGGAGTTGCATAATCTCATAGTCAGAGGAACATGTATAAGTCATAAAGAAAGCAGTAGCAACAAACTAAACGATCATCGTGCTAAGCTAACGGAATGGGTCAAGTCAATCACATCATTCTCTAATGATGTGATCCCGTTAATCAAATGACAACTCATGTCTATGGCTAGGAAACTTAACCATCTTTGATTCAACGATCTAGTCAAGTAGAGGCATACTAGTGACACTCTGTTTATCTATGTATTCACACATGTACTAAGTTTCCAGTTCATACAATTCTAACATGAATAATAAGCATTTATCATGATATAAGGAAATAAATAATAACTTTATTATTGCCTCTAGGGTATATTTCCTTCAACTACTAGTAATTATCTTACCTTTCGCAGCAACTTCATAATTTTCGTACGTACTCCATGCATGAACCGCGCCAGAACCAAACTTCTCATTACTCTAGGGAAAGTCATTATTTCTATCTATCGATCGCGCCATGGAGCGGAACCAAATTTTACAAGTTAGAAGTTCAAAAGGAAAGGCCTGCCGTGTTCACGTTGCACCCCCACACGGTTGGTTCGACACGCCACTCAAGGGGGAACGCGTGCTATGTTGCATTTTCATTTACAAGTGGGACCGGTGTTGAGAAAACCGACTATCGACAAACCCACACCCCGCCCACCACGCGATGGCTGAGAAAACAGGAGGGAGAAGAGATGGCTGTAGCATGGACTCCAAGAAAATTGGTGTCAGATGGGACTCGTGTGGGTGACGTGTGTCATACTGCTAGACGTGAATGCTAGTTATGGCCCATGCCACCCCACTATATCGAGCCTATATCGAGGTGCTGGCTACGTAGAACAAATTTCCCAGAGTCCGTGCTTAGCCCTCCTCTATCTCTCTTCTCAGCCAGCCAACAGATGCGCGGAGCCCATCGTCTGTTTTCTCACATGCGGTCCCACATGTTAGTGAAAACACAAGAGGACCCACTGAACCTGCATATCTTTCACCTTGACATGCTGGTGATGAAAAACAAATCCAATAATGATCTTCGGTGGCCGTTTTTGGAGTTAGTCAAGAGTAGTACAATTCTATTTACAGTTTAACCCAAGATGCACATCACGTGGCTTCAACTACCACTCCATTTTCTTGCATGACACGACCTGGATGCTGGATGTCCCACGTGTCGGCAAAAGGAGGAAGAACTCGACAAAATCTTCTCCACATTTAGACCAGAGGAGTAGGAAACACGGAAAGCCCTTTGCCTACATTGTCGGGGGTTTGGTGCGACATATGCCAACGGATGGCTTATCATGGTGGGGGCGAGTAGCACATCGCCGGTGCCTGGAAACGGGATGAGGCGAAGACATGCACGCTGGCGAATCTTACCCAGCTTCGGGGCTCTCCGGGGAGATAATACCCCTACTGCTGCTCTGCGGGGTCTCCGCATGATCACTATGGCAAAATGCTTACACGGTTGCTCCTTGAGCTATTTTCTGGTGGTAGGAGAGGGCAAGGCTAGCTCTCTCCCTTCTATATGATCTGGTCTAGAGCTAATGGGTTCCCCCCCTTTGCATGGGTGCCCTGGGGGGTTTATATAGGCCTACCCCCCAGGGGTACAATGGTAATCCCGCTGGGCGCGGGCCCAGCCGTCAGTATCTCTGGCCTCCGTCTTCTCTGCTGACCGCTGGGGCCCGCCGACGACCGGGCCCCGCCGACTGGCCGGGTACGGAGCCGACAGCCCGCGTCCGTCGCTGGCGGGTCTTGCCGGCTGCTGCTTACTATAGCCGTGCTTCTGATGACGCGGGCTTGATTATGAGGTCATGGCAATAGCCCCACCGCCCGGCGGGCGATCACGGTTGCCTCTCCCCATCACATCTGGATTAATGGCGCGTGGGCCCCGGGGAGGGCTCGGCCGACTCCCTCGGGCCGACTCCCGACGGGTCCGACTGGTGGTTCTCCTGCCGTCTCCCGAGGTCTCACTGACTGGTGGGGCCTGCTGCCTCCAGGCCGTACAGACAAGCCGTCATGGGTGCAGGATTCGGCCCTGCGGCGCTGATGTCAGGGCCGGCATGGCAACAGTGCCACGCCGCACGGAGATCTTCCGGGGTACGGCATGCTATGGCCATGCCTGCCCTTGGTGAGGGGTGGGGTGGGATTTGCTATAGCCACGCCCCTGCCTCGTCCCCTTTGATGAGGTCATGGGGTTTGTTGGAGTCGCAGGCCGACTCCCCAAAGCCGACTTCTCTGGAAGTCGTCCCTGGGACTCGGCCGTGAGCGGGCAGTCCGCCGCCTTGCCGTCGACTCCTCAGGAGGCGGCTCTTTGTCCTGGGGTCTTGAGGGGCGCAGCCTGCCCCGATGTCTTGAAAGGTTCTGGGACCCGGGTTGGCCTACCCGTGGCCCATTACTCCGACAGTAGTCCCCGAAGCTGGTGAGGCACCGCGGACGATCGGCCAAGAAGCCTCAGCAGTTTCTCTTTCCGGGTGCTCAACACATGGTCTTTGATTGACTTCTGCTAGACCGATTAGAAGGAGTCAGACTTGCTCAACTCGGACTCACTCAATTCCGATTCGCTCAGTATTTCGAACGTCGCGGCGGGATTTAAGTGGCGTGCTAGCTAAGCCTCCAGGCCGCCGCCCGTTCTTGGCCTGTCACGCGAGGGCACGTGGCTAGGCCGTCCTGCCAGCCTACGCGCGCGATGGGACAGGCCCATAGGCGGGGCCCGCCACTACCGCGCCTCGGTGCCCGAGCGGATCCGCTGCGGCCCCGGTGGACGGTTAGGATTCCCGTGGAGTTACTGCGCGTAGTAACTTTACGTGGATCGTGGGGGTCGTGGGGTTGTGGGCGCAGTAAATCCCCACGTCCGCCCCCTCAGCTTCGCAGCCCACGGGGCTATAAGTAGGGGGAAGACGGGGGCACGCGTGCCCCTCCTTCCCACTACTCCTTGTTCTCTTCCTCCTTGCTGCTCCTCGCTCTCCTCCTTCCTCTTCTCTTCTCCGCTCCGCCGCACGCCCAAGCTCTGGAGAACGCTGCGGCACCTGCGACGGCTCCGAAGTTCATGAAGACCACATTGAGTTCCTCCGCCGGACCCATCGGCTTCCCGGCGAGGATCGCGTGCAGGTGCGTCTTGCGCCGAAGGGGGAGATTTCCCCCGCACCGCGGGAGGGCGAGCGGGTCATCTTCCGTTCGCACTGCCTGCCGGGCTGGGGCTGCCGGCGAGCAGTTTCTTCCGGTCCTTCCTGGAGTTCCACGGCCTCCAGCAGCACCACCTCACCCCCAACGCAGTGGTGCTGATGTCCGCCTTCGTGGCCATGTGCGAAGGCTTCCTCGGAGTCCTCCCCACCCTCGATCTCTGGGGGGAGTTCTTCTTCTCCATGCTCGGCACCCAGGCTGCGGGCGTGCTGGCTCAGTGCGGCGCTTTCATCATCGTGCGAAGGTCGGGGGCCGACAATCCCTTCCCCTCCATCTCGCTGATCAAGTCGGTGAAGATGTGGCAGAGATCCTACTTCTACGTCAAGAACGCCTCCGCGAGGGGAGACTGGGTCAACTTGCCGGCTTTCGAAGCCAGCCCACTGGCTGGGCGACTGCCCAACTGGTCGTACCGGGCCAAGTCGCTGACGCCTGCGGGAACCGGTGCCATCACGCGACTTCGAGTGCTGACGAAGTCAGAGGGTCTGACTGGTCCGGATCTGCTGGCCGCCTTCGTTTCGCGCCGAGTTCTCCCACTCCAAGGCCGCCCTCATATGATATGCCAGATGAGCGGACACCACGACCCAAGTCGGATGTGCACCAAGGACATGCCTCACGAAGAGGTGGCCTTCATGGTGAACTATCTCTCGGACAGCAGGCTCCTGGAGGACTGGCGATTCGGCAAGGAGCCGTACTCCCGCGCCAACCCCCCGCCCATGGTGAGTCGCCTTTCTTTTCTTTCTTTGGATTGTCTTCTTCTTGCCGAGTTTTGTTTTGACCAGTCGGCTTTGGTTAGAATCCCCTCCTTCACCCACCAGCCGGCACCTCGGGGCCGGCCCGCGAGTTCCTCACCGACCGGGCGGAGAGCGACGTCGACGACCCCGATCTGGGGGCGGCGGCTCTGGAAGATGATGCCGAGGGAGGAGGAGGAACAGTGGGCGACTTCAGGCCTTCGGCCACTTTCGCCGACTGGCCTGACGATGACACCGAGGGAGAAGTCGCCCCTCGCCATCGGCCAGGAGCCAGCCAGCCTGGCGTGGGCTCTTCTGCCGCGCCGGGCGCTCCAGGCGGCGGGAAGAAGCGCAGGGCCGTGCCGACCTTGTTCAGCAGTCGGCCGAAGAAGCCCAAGGGTTCGGCTACGGCGACCCGGCGGGACGAGGCGGCCGCGAAGGCCATCCGCTTCCGTAAGGAAGTGAAGAAGCCGCCGTTGGTCTCCGCGTAAGTATTCTGTCTTCGAAGTTTTATTCTTTCTTCGTGATTTGTGTGAGTCTCTGCTTGACCCTCTTGCTTCAGGGCTCCCCTCTCTCTTGAGAGGGTCACTGCCGCCTCCGTCATGGGGTCAGCGGAGACGTCCGCCACCACTCGGCGGATTGACCCCGCTGCTGACCTCCGGGAGGCGACGGAGCGGAATGCGCAGGAGAAGCGCAACAAAGAAGAGGCCCTCCGCCTAGAGAAGGCGGAGGCCGATAGGGGGGAGGCCTCCGCTAAGAAAAAACTAGCGGAGGCCGAAGCCGCCGCCGCGGCGAAGCAGCAGGCTGAGGAAGCCGCACGCCGCCAGTCAGCAGTGCTCGTCACCCCGTTGAACTCTGCGCCGCCGCCTCCAGAGTTCATGGGGTAGACTGGGGAAGCCGGCGGGGAGAACCCCATCGTGGAGGGGGAGGGCGGCGACCCCTGTACGCCGGATGCGAACGTTCCGCCGCCGCCTCCGCCGCCGTCTGAAGGTGCGCAGGGCGAGCAGTCGGCGGGCCCTCTGGTGCCGCCGACCGAAGACAAGGCCGTGGCGAGGCTACTCCTCCAAGTCGGCTCGCCAACGCGCCGCCGTCTGGAGAAGGCGACCTCGGCGCCCCGTCCCCTGGAAACCGGCACTGCCAGCTCGGCGATCCGAGACGCCGAGGCGACGAGCGCCGCGCCCATTGGGTGGGTGCGAGGAGGCAGCACAGGGCCGCTGAACCAGGCGCTTCTGGACGTCCAGGCGAAGCTTCGTGCCGAGGGCGACGCTCTCCAGAATTGCACCAAGGCGTACCTGGCGTCGCGGGCAGCCGTCCGGGTATGTTTTTCCTTTTGGCCTTTGTTTTTCTTGTTCCTCTCTGTGGGGGCGCGCCAGCGCACCCACTGGGTGTAGTCCCTGAGTTTCGGGCTGGCTGCTGAGCAGGCAGCCCAGAACTTCAATTGATGAACTTTGGGTATTAACTTTTTGTCTGAAACGTTCGTCGCAGGATTACCACAACCTCCGCGTCACTGCCTTCAACGTTAATGTTGAAGAGCTGGGCAAGCGGACCGCCGATCTGTCGGAGAGCCAGAGTAAGTCATTTTCCTTCTTCGCGGGGGCGCGCTGGCGCACCCGCAGGCTATAGTCCCCGAGATTCGGGCCGACTGCTGAGCAGTCGGGCCGGATCTCCCCGGCGACCTTCTTTACTGGTGGCTTGACGCCTTCTTTCTTTCTTCTTCTCAGGGGCCAACGCCGCTCTTCAACAGCAGCTAAGCGACGCCAACTCCGGTTTGCGCGGCAAAGGGGAGGAGTGCAGCAAGCTCGCCATGGAGCGCGATATGCTGGCCACTCAATTGGCAGAGCAGAAGGAGCTGCTTGTGAAGTCGCAGAGGGAGGCGGAGGAGACGGAAACCGCCCTCTTGGCCGAGTTCGCGAGCGAGCGCTCCTCCTGGTCTGACAAGGAGGCGCTGCTGTCCTCCGGCTTCCACGAGATTGAAGACATCGTTGATGGTGAGTCTCTTTATTTTCTTTCTTCGAGCTGCCGATTTAAGTCGTGCCGACTCCTGGTTTTTGACTAGCTTCTTTGTTTCTTCGCGTCTTTGCAGACCTCTTCCCTGGGCAGTCGCAGGCCGCCATCCAAGCCATCGAGGCTGACCGTGAAGGTCGGAGGGCGGAGGGCGCAGAGATTGCCGCCGATGCCCCCCGAACTCTTGACGAGCATATCTTGAGCATCGAGGCTCGCCTCCGGCCGGCTCACCGGATGCTGCGCCGGCTTCAGCGTGTCGGTGCCCAAGCGATTGCCGCCCTTGGCCGGATATGCAGGCTCCGCGCACTCCCAGCCTGACGGCCGACTGGCTGGAGGTCGCGGCTGGTCGTCTTGAGGCCTGGAAGGGCTCTTCGGCCCGAGCTGGAGCGCGCCGGGCCTTGGAGTTCGTCAAGGCATGCTATCCGGGGCTGGACCTAGACCGGCTGGCCATGCTTCGGTCGGAGGCCCAGCCGGAGCTGGCGGCCGCGGAAGACGCCCTCGTCAAGCATGCTACGACGATCGTTGAGTACACCGACACCAGCGTCTTCGTCCCCGAGCGGTCTGAAGATGGCGAGGAGGTACCGCCGGAGTGGTTTGGGATGAACCCAGACTACGGCGAGGACTCGGCAGAGGTGATTGGCTCCAGCGTCGAGGAAGAGGGCGAGGCGGAGGACGGAGGCGAGGCGGAGGCACCAGAAGATGGAGCAGACGGCCAGCCTCAGCTCGACGGTGCCTCCAGCAACGAGCCGCGTGCAACCGACCCGACTGCTGCCGGAGGCGATCAAGCCGAGACTAGCCAGCCGGCCGCCCCGACGCCTGGCGCTGGCGCCTCCTCTGACCCTCCGAGTCCGTCTGCTGCTTCCTAAGCTGCCGCTGTATCTTTGTTTTGTCTGCTTCAGTAGTCTTTGAAGAACTTTGTTAATTCGCACAATTCCACCCGCGGGGTGTATTTTGAACCTCTACTCGACAATTCGGCCAAGGGCCTATGTTATGTAAATATATATATCTATCTTTTCTTGCTCATTTCTCTTTTGCCTTTTTTCCTTTGCCGCTTTCTCTTAGTTGCCTGCCTTGCCAATCGGATAGCCGCTCTGTGGACTGTCCTTAGCCGTTTTTCATGCGAATGCCCATTCTACCTTACTGCTGCCCACCGTACAGTCGCTCTGCGAGCTGCGGCTTCTGACAGGAGACGGTTTAGGCGTTTACACACTACTTGTCCGACTGCAGGAAGCATTTCATAGTGCAAGGCGGCAAGTCCCCGGGCCGACTTGTCGAGCCCGGTGCCAAACGGCATAAAAAGGAGTAACATACTCGCAGTCATAATTTTTATCATACAGACGAAAGAGGGCAGTCCCCGAGCTCTCCTCGGGGGGCCCGAAGTCTTGGTACTTTAATACAAAAGGTAGCGTGGTACATACTGCATCAACTGCAAAATCTTCGGAGGAGATTTGCATTCCATGGCCGCTCTGTCTCCTTGCCGGAGTCGTCCCTCTTGCTTGAGGCTTCTGAGCATGGATCAAGTAGTAGGAATCGTTGCCCAGTACTTTGCTGATGATGAAAGGGCCTTCCCAAGGCGCCGACAGCTTGTGCTGGCCGGCTGTTCGTTGGATCAGCCGGAGCACAAGGTCGCCTTCTTGGAAAGATCTTGGCCTGACCTTCCTGTTGTGGTATTGGCGCAGGCTCTGCTGGTAGATGCTGGACCGGCTGAGACAGCCAGCCCTCTTCCAGCAGATCGACGCCATCTTGTCGTGCTTCTTCTGCTTCCTCCTCGGTGTACATGGTGACTCATGGGGAGTCGAACTCTATGTCCGTTGGGATGATGGCTTCAGCACCATAGACGAGGAAGAAGGGCGTGAAGCCGGTTGACTTGTTTGGAGTCGTGCGCAGACTCCAGAGGACGGCTGGCAGCTCGTCGAGCCAACAGCCAGCCGAGCGCTCTAGAGGCTCGATCAACCGAGGCTTGATGCCGGATAGGATGAGGCCGTTTGCTTGCTCCACTTGGTCGTTTGACTGCGGATGGGCGACGGACGCTAGGTCCAGTCGGATGCCCTGTGTTGTGCAGAAACTGGCCAAGGCGCCTTTGGCGAAGTTTGTGCCGTTGTCGGTGATGATGCTATGTGGTATGCCGTACCGAATTGTGATATCGGAGACGAAAGTTACGGCAGTCGAGCCGTTCAGCTTCTTGATTGGCTTTGCTTCTATCCACTTGGTGAACTTGTCCACTGCGACAAGTAAGTGAGTTAAACCACCTCCTGCTGTTCTGAATGGTCCCACCATGTCTAGACCCCAAACTGCGAAAGGCCAGGCAATGGGGATGGTCTTGAGTGTAGAAGCTGGCTGGTGCGGCTTGGAGCTGAACTTCTGACACCCTTTGCATTTTTGGACCAGCTCCTTGGCCTCTTCCAAGGCAGTTGGCCAGAAGAAACCGTGTCGAAAGGCTTTGGCGACGAGTGCTCTTGAAGCCGCATGGTGGCCGCACTCGCCTTGATGGATGTCTTTGAGAATCGCTTGGCCTTGCTCTGGCTCTACGCAGCGCTGGTAGAAACTAGTGATGCTGCGCCTGACCAGCTCTCTGTTGACTATGGTGTAGGCTGCCGCCCAGCGTTGTATTTGCCGAGCTGAAGTTTCATCCGTCGGCAGCTCTTTGTTCACCAGGAATTTGAGGATGGGATGGGCCCATGAGGGTGCTGCTACTTCTTCGACTGCCAGAACTGCGACTTGGACGAGGGTGGTTGTGCTGGGAGGCGGCGGGGTGGAGTCAACAGTTGCTTGCTGGGTTGTTGAAGTCCCCATGCCGACTGGCGCGGTCCTTGGGCCGAGTTCTGGAGTCTTCGAGTCCGCCACCGCAGTCCCCGGGCCGGGTTTGGCTGTGGCAGCTTTGGGTCTTCCGCCAAAATCCTCGTTCCGGCTGCGGGAGCTCTGGAGTCGGATCCGACGTCTTCGGGAGGAGCTGGCACAAAAATGGAGTCTGATTCTGGTGAAGGCTTGACAGACGGCTTGAGGAGGCATTGAAGGGCGACACAACATGGTATTGCTTGACGGGTAGAGCTGATTCGTGCTAATGCATCTGCTTGGTCGTTGTCATTCCTTGGCACATGGAGGAACTCACACCCTTCGAAATACCCGCTGAGTTGCTGCACGAGGAAACGGTAGCTCTCCATGTTTGCATCTTTCGCGTCCCAGTCGCCAGATGATTGCTAGACCACTAAGTCCGAGTCGCCATAACACAAGATCCGGCAGATGCCAAGCTCTTTGGCAAGCCGGAGCCCGTGAATGAGCTCCTCGTACTCGGCGACGTTATTGGAGGCGGCAAAGTGGATTTGCAGCGCATACTTGAGCTTGTCGCCTTTGGGAGAGGTGAGGGCGACGCCGGCTCCCAAGCCAGTGCGCATCTTGGAGCCGTCGAAATGCATCCGCCAATGGGTGGAATCAGGTGCTGGAGGTAGGTATTGGGTGTCGGCCCAGTCGACGAGGAAGTCGGCCAGTGCTTGTGACTTGATGGCGGTGCGGGGCTGGTAGTGGATGGTGTAAGGAGCCAGCTCTATGGCCCACTTGGCCACTCGGCCAGAAGCATCTCGGCTACCAATGATCTCGGCAAGCGGGGCCGTGCAGACCACCATGACTGGATGCTCTTGAAAGTAAGGCTTCAATTTCTTGGCAGCAAAGTGTACGCCATAGCACATCTTCTGGTAGTGGGGGTAATTCGGCTTGGAGGTCGACAGTACCTCGCTCAGGTAATATACCGGTCTCTGGACAGGCAGCGCCTTGCCTTCCTCCTTGCGCTCCACTACAATGACCATGCTGACTACTCGGCTGGTGGCAGCGATGTACAGGAGCATAGGTTCCTTGGGAGTCGGAGCCGCCAGGGCAGGTGGAGTAGTCAACATATTCTTCAACTGGTGAAAAGCTTCATCCGCCTTATGGTTCCACTCGAAAAAAGTGGTCTTCTTCATGAGTTGGTACAAGGGGAGAGCTTTCTCGCCCAGCCGACTGATGAATCGGCTGATGGATGCTAAGCAGCCGGTAAACTTCTGCACATCCAGCAGTCGGCTGGGTACCTCCATTCTCTCAATGGCCTTGATTTTTACTGGGTTGCTATAACACCCTCGATGCGACTATAGCTCCCACGTGTCGAGGCACAACTTAGAGACATAATCGCATTGAAGGCATAAGTCGCAAGTTAGGCAATCTTCACAACATCCCATGTAATATAAATAATAAAGGGGAGATAACATAGTTGGCTTACACTCACCACGTCAATCAAGAACATAAATAACATTACATCACCCAAACACTCATGGCCCGACTACGGCGCCAAAATAAAGAGAACCCAACATGCGACACGCTCCCGATCACCCCCAACTGGGCACCACTACTGATCATCAGGAAAGGAAACACAGTAACGTTGAGAGTCTTCGTCGAACTCCCACTTGAGCTCAAACGCGTCTCCTGGAGCGAAATCATCAGGCCCTGCATCTGGTGTAAAAGTAATCTGTGAGCCACAGGGACTCAGCAATCTCGCACCCTCGCGATCAAGACTATTTAAGCTTATAGGAAAGGCAAGGTAAATATATGTGGAACTGCAGCAAGCGACTAGCAAATATGGCGGCTAACTTATTTGCAAAAGAGAGCGAGAAGAGGAGGCAAAGCGCGAGCGAGAAACTAGAGAGCAAACTGCGCAAACATTACTCCAACACCGTGTTCGCTTCCCGGACTCCGCTGAGAAGAGGCCATCACGGTAACACACTCAGTTGATTCATTTTAATTAAGTTAAGGTTTAAGTTATCTACAACCGGACATTAACAAATTCCCATCTGCCCATAACCGCGGGCACGGCTTTCGAAAGTTCAAATCCCTGCAGGGGAGTCCCAACTTAGCCCATGACAAGCTCTCATGGTCAATGAAGGAATAGACCTCCTCCCAAGACGTTCCGATCAGACTCGGTATCTCGGTTACTCAAGACACTTCGACAGGTTAAAACAAGACCAGCAACACCGCCCGAATGTGCCGACAAATCCCGATAGGAGCTGCACATATCTCTTTCTCAGGGCACACTCAGATAGGTCAACCTACGAGAAAAACCAACCCTCGAGTTTCCCCGAGGTGGCCCCGCGGGCTGCCTGGTTCGGACCAACACTCAGAGGAGCACTGGCCCGGGGGGGTTTAAATAAGATGACCCTCGGGCTCCGGAAACCCAAGGGAAAAAGAGGCTAGGCGGCAAATGGTAAAACCAAGGTTGGGCATTGCTGGAAAAGCTTTAATCAAGGCGAACTATCAAGGGGTTCCCATTATAACCCAACCGCGTAAGGAACGCAAAATCCGGGAACATAACACCGATATGGCGGAAACTAGGGCGGCAAGAGTGGAACAAAACACTAGGCGAGAGGCCAAGCCTTCCACCCTTTACCAAGTATATAGATGCACTAAGATAACATGGCAATATGATGATATCCCAACAATTAAATAAAGGATCCAACAAGGAACGACCTCCGATCTTCACCTGCAACTAGCAACGCTATAAGAGGGGCTGAGCAAAGCGGTAACATAGCCAATCAACGGTTCGCTAGGACATGGTGGGTTAGAGGTTTGACATGGCAATTTGGGAGGCTTGAAAGCAAGTGGTAGGCATCGTAGCATTGGCATAGCAAAAGAGCGAGCAATCTAGCATAGCAAAGATAGTAGTGATTTCGACGGTATGATCATCTTGCCTGCACAGTTGTCAGAGTTGATTGGATCCTCGAAAGCAAACTCAACAGGCTCCTCGTTAGTGAACTCGTCTCCCGGCTCTACCCAAACAAGACAAACAAGCAACAAGGACACAATCAACCACGTGCAAGGATCAAACAATATGATGCAATGATGATATGCTATGCGGGATGCGATGCGGGATGCAAAATGCAAGATATGACAGGAAATGCAAGAACCTGGCCTCAACTTGGTAATCCAAGTGTTCCACTGGAAAGAAGAGATGAAATCGCTTGAAAACGATATAAAGAACGCCGGAATCGGATTTACGGTTTGGAAATGGCAAGCGATTTAAATATGACACCGGTCAGCGATTACAGCATGTGGCCATCTAAATGCAATGAGATGAACATGCTACAGCACCAAAACATGACAACAAAATACATGGCAGGGATGCATACAAGATGCTTAACAAAATTCTAGCACTGATCTACGGCCAATTCATCCATTAACAGGTTCAAACAAACATGGCAAAATTGCATATGGTAAACAGATCTCAGACTTAGTGAAATTATCACTTGTCTGGAATTTCAGATCAGGTAGCACTCTTCGGAGCAACAAAACTACATTCTACAGGACCTGAACATGACAAAGTAAAACATGGCATGTGAACATAGCAAAAACATAATCAGTTTTCAGACTTAGTGAAAACTGGCACATGCTGAAACATAACTCAAGTAGGCATGTTTACGAGCTCGATGCACTCACCACGGAGCAAGTCATGACAAGCTAAGCATGCATCCAACAAGAATACACAAAATTCAAGCTAGACATGGCAAGAACAATAGCATAGCATGCACGGATCAACTACAACATCATCGGCAAAATTGCAAACAAGTTGATAATCTGCCCAGATTCACAAAGTAACAAAAGTAGAGCTCGATTGACTCAAGCTAGGGTGCTCCATAATTGCAAACAAAGACATGGATGGATAGAGCACTATAATATTAACAAAACATCCTTACTAATCATCCTCAAAAGAGGCACGGATCACTAGCAAACAACATCAACATATGGCCATATGAGATAACAGATGAAGGACTTAGTGGCAATGCTAAGTCCCTGAAAACAGAATTACCAAGTGCACCACTTTGCAAGCTTGTGCTAGTCACCACACACATCACAAAATACATGGGCTGCACCTCTGGAAAGATGACAAAACCCTTAACAAAACATATGTAGAACATCAAGGCATAGCATGCACACATTAATCATGGCAAAAATGACAAAAACCTAAATGGAGTAGCAGATCTGACAATTATCTCAAGTAGCCCTCTTCTAACAGCATTTCGGGCATCAAGATGAACTCAAATGAAAATGATGCAATGGAATGAAATGATGTACTCTCTGAGATGAACATTTTGATATGCTATATGCATGAATCGGAGCTACGGATGCAAAGTTACGAGGCTATAAACATGAGCACTTGGATCTGGAATTTTGGGACTTAGAAGAAAAAAACACCTCGTGGATCTAGGGTTTACTATTCACGGCACGTGAACTGAGGCGGAATCCGGCAAGGTGGCAGCTGCTCCGGCGAGGGGAGTCAAGGGGGAGGTGAGGGAGAGGCGAGGCCGGCCGAGGGGAGGAAGAGGCCGGGGCGGCGGTGGCCGGGGCGGCGACGCGCGCGCCGGCGGGGAGGCGGCGGACGACGGGCGATGCTGCGGCGGCGGCGACCGGGCTCGACGCGCGGAGGCCGGAGCGGAGCGGGGTCGAGGCGGAGCGGCGGAGGCGGCGGCGCGCTCCGGCCGGGCGGCGCCTCGGGCGCGAGGAGGCGGGCGCGGGGCGCGACGATGTGGGCCGGGAGGGCCACGCGCGGGCCCGCGGGCCGGTGCGGCGGGATTCGGCGGCGGCGAATGGCGGAGTGCCACATGGCGGCGGGGAGGTGGATCGGACAATGTCCGTCAGTGGGGGAAACGTCCGGCGGCGCGAGGGGAGGATCTAGGGTTTTTGACGAGGGGGATCCAGAATTTCGGGAGGGGATGCCTTTTATAGGTAGAAGGAGCTAGGAGAGTCCAAATGAGGTGCGGTTTTCGGCCACGCGATCGTGATCGAACGCTCTAGATGATGGAGAAGGTTTAGGTGGGTTTTGGGCCAAATTGGAGGGGTGTTGGGCTGCAACACACACGAGGCCTTTTCGGTCCCTCGGTTAACCGTTGGAGTATCAAACGAAGTCCAAATGTTACGAAACTTGACAGGCGGTCTACCGATAGTAAACCAAGGCCGCTTGGCAAGTCTAGGTCCAATCCGGAAATGTTTAAACCCCACACACGAAAGAAAGGTAGAAATGACCACCGGAGGAGAACGAAGTGCCGGAATGCAAAACGGACAACGGGGAAAATGCTCGAATGCATGAGACGAACACGTATGCAAATGCAATGCACATGATGACATGATATGAGATGCATGACAACGACAACAACACACGGAGACAAAAACCCGAACCCGAGAAAATAAAATAACTTGACGCCGAAACGGCAAGAGTTGGAGTACAAATTGGGAAAGTTACATCCGGGGTGTTACAGTTGCATTCTATGCCGCGTTCAGAGACCAGGAAGCCAAGGAGCTGGCCGGCTGGTACTCCGAAGACACATTTCTCGGGGTTGAGCTTGATCTGGAACCGGCGCAAGTCCTCAAAGGTCTCCTTGAGGTCTTCCAGCAGTGTCCCACGCTTTTCTGTCTTCACCACCACGTCGTCCACGTAAACGTGGGCATTCCTGTCGAGCTGCTTGAGGAGGCACTTCTGCATGCAACGTTGAAAGGTGGCGCCGGCGTTTCTTTAGTCGAACGTCATGGTGAGGTAGCAGAAGGCTCCAAACGGCATGATGAAGGCGGTTTTCAGTCTGTTGGCTGGGTTTAGCTTGATCTGGTGATATCCTGAATATGCATCCAAAAAACTCAACAGCTCGCATCCGGCTGTGGAGTCTATCACCTGATCGATTCTTGGTAAAGAAAATGGGTCCTTGGGGCAGGCCTTATTGAGGCTCGTGTAGTCAATACACATTCGCCATTGCTTGTTCTTCTTTAGTACCAGGACCGGATTTGCTAGCCATTCTGGAAAGAATACTTCCATAATGAAGCCGACTGCTAGGAGTCGGGCTATCTCTTCTCCGACAACTCTTCTCTTCTCTTCTGATAAGCAGCGCAGGGGCTGTCTGGCTGGCTTTGCATCAGATCGGACATGTAACTTGTGCTCGGTGAATTCCGTCGGTACACCTGGCATGTCCTTGGGGGACCATGCAAAGATGCTCGATTCTCATGGAGGAAATCGACGAGCTCGCCTTCCTATTTGCTGTCGAGGTTTGCACCTACGACGGCGTACCTCTCTGGGTGCTCCGGGTCCAACGGTATCTTCTTTGTCTCTTTCGCTGGCTTGAACAAACACTCAGTCTCCGACTCTTTTGGGTTGGGCGACACCTCAGGCTACTTGCCGGCCATCGCCACAACTCGCTCAAGGAGCCGCTTCTCAGCCGCGATTACCAAGGATTCGGCTAGCCGACTGCTCTCTGCTGCGCAAGCGGACGACTTCCGGTAGTCGCCAGCCACAGTCAGAATTCCCTTGGAACTGGGCATCTTCATCTTGAGGTAGGCATAGTGGGGGATCGCCATGAACTTGGCCAAGGCAGGCCGGCCAAGCAGCGCATGGTATGGGCTCTCAAGATCCACCACCTCAAACCAAACGGGCTCTCTACGGAAGTGATCTTTGTCCCCAAACAGGACGTCCATCAGGATCTTGCCGATTGGCGAGCAGGAAAGCCCAGGAACAATGCCGTGGAACACAGTTCGGCTGTTCTGAAGTTGTCTTTGCTTGATTCCTAACTTCTCCATGGTGTCCTTGTACAGGATATTGATGCTGCTGCCCCCATCTATCAGAACTCGCGAGAAACGCGCGGCTCGTTTGTCCGTAGCAAAGGTGGCGTCCAGGACCAAGGCATAGGAGCCTGGACTCGGCATCACCTCTGGGTGGTCAGCCCTGCTCCAGCTGATGGGCTTCTCAGACCAGTGCATGAACTCTAGCGTCTCTGACACTACCGCGTTCACCTCTTGTCGCTGCAGCCACCTGCTGCGTCGATCATTAGCCACACTGGTGAACACCACATAGGCTCCATGCTCTTTAGGGTATTCGTCTTGTACTGCGCCGAGTGGCCTGACAGCCGGCTGCTGGGGCGGAGGCGGAGGCGGCTGCCCAGCAGGCGGGGGAGGCAGGAGGCCGTCTCCCTTGGCGATCCTGGTGAGCCAGTGGCACTTCCGTGTGGTGTGATTCGACGGCTTTGCGCCGCTGTTGAACTTGCAAGGTCCATCCAAGGTCTGCTCATAGGAGAAGGCCGGCAACCAGTTTGGCTTGCCGCCTTTCTGTCGCTTGGGCGGGGGCTGCTCTTCTGGCCGCTGGGCTTCAACGGTCGCGACCTGCTGGCTGCTGGAAGCCGGCTGCGGGGCCTTGCGCTTGTTGTCGCCCTGCTGTTGTCGCCGGTCGGCGTCTGCCGCCAGAGTTCTTGGAGCTTGAGGAGCCACTTTGCCAGTCGTGCTGATTTGAATTTCCGCCTTCATGGAGGAGTCGGCCGTGGCGTACTTGTCCCCTATGATCAGCAGCTCGTCGAGGGTTTCGAAGCTTGTGCTTGAGGAGGGTGCCTTCTCTGCACCCGGCCGTGAAGTACTCGATGGCCTGCACCTCGTGCACGCCCTCGCAGGAGTTTCGGAGCTCGGCCCAACGCGTGAGGTAATCGCGAGTCGACTCGTCGGGGCCTTGCACGCACAAGGAGAGCTGACGAGGCTTGCGAGGATGCTTGTACGTGCTGGTGAAGTTGCGAATGAACGCTTTGGTGAAGTCGACCCAGCTGTTGATGCTGCGAGGCTTTAGGCTATTCAGCCATGTCCGGGCCGTGCCCTGGAGCATGAGCGGAACGTACTTTACGGCAACACGCTTGTTGCCGTTTGCTACGCTGACAGCCGTGGAGTAGTCGACTAGCCAGTCTTCCGGCTTCACGGAGCCGGTATACTTGGGCGTGTCTCTTGGGAGCGTGGACCCTCTGGGAAAGGGCTCGTCCCAAATGTGGGGCCCGAAACAAGGCGGACCCAGCTCGTCTTCTTCTTCCAGTGCTAAGGATCGGTGGAGTCGGTCGATCCGATGGCGGGCGTCGTTCTCTCCAACTCCCTCTCGGCGGCCAAGGCGGCCACCAAGAGTCGGGTGGTCAACAAGCGGCGGGGAGACTCGCCTCTCCTTGCGGGGAGGGGGAGGCGGACAGTCGTCCCGTCGTTCCACTGCCCTTGGGCGGCCGTCTCGGTCGCACTCTATGGTAATGCGAGTCCGACTGTGGCTGACAGCCGGCTCCTTGTCTCTTCTTCCTCGGCCGCCGCCAGTCGGCGTCCGAGAGGTCGCACCTTGGTCTCGGTGAAGGTCGTCGTTGGGCCATTGAGGCGCCTCCGCGCGGCAGCCGGCCTCGTTCTGTGTGGCGGCCGCGTCGAGAAGCTGTTGGACTCGCTCCATCATGAGGCGGCGTTCTTCGCCCTCGAAATTGTCCAGCTCGTCCGCCGCTGCCTAGGTGGCTCGGATGTTCTCGGCTGGTGTAGCGTACACAGGGCGGCTTGCCCCAAACAGGTTGGCGATGGCTACGCCGCACTGCCGGACCGCGCCAAGGCGGTTGGGCTCCGCCAGGGACGGCGAGCCGCCGACGGCGCGATCCATCTCACGCTGGTAGGCTTCTGACAAGCGCCTCATGTTGGCCAGCTTCTTCGCGCCTTCAATGAGCTGAAAGCGGCGCGCCTCCAACGTCTCTGCGTCAGCATCTTCCGGAATGGGCGCAGTTAGGTCTTGCAGCGCCGCGCCGAGTGAGTCGGGCGCTCCTCCGCCGGGGAACTCGTCATGACTGATGACTAGCACCACAGTGACGGTGCTTCCGTCGCTCTCTGCGTGGGGGAGAGGTTCGTCGTAGACCACCACGTTGGTGGGGAACGCGTCGAGCGACACAGTGTCGGAGTCGACCAGCATCGGGTCGGTGGAGCTGTTTTCTGGTGGTAGGAGAGGGCAAGGCTAGCTCTCTCCCTTCTATATGATCTGGTCTAGAGCTAATGGGTTCCCCCCCTTTGCATGGGTGCCCTGGGGGGTTTATATAGGCCTACCCCCCAGGGGTACAATGGTAATCCGGCTGGGCGCGGGCCCAGCCGTCAGTATCTCTGGCCTCCGTCTTCTCTGCTGACCGGTAGGGCCTGCCGACTGGCGGGCCCCGCCGACTGGCCGGGTACGGAGCCGACAACCCGTGTCCGCCGCTGGCGGGTCTTGTCGGCTGCTGCTTACTGTAGCCATGCTTCTGATGAAGCGGGCTTGATTATGAGGTCATGGCAACAGCCCCGCCGCCCGGCGGGCGAGCACTGTTGCCTCTCCCCATCACATCTGGATTAATGGCGCGTGGGCCCCGGGGGAGGGCTCGGCCGACTCCCCGGGCCGACTCCCGACGGGTCCGACTGGTGGTTCTCCTGCCGTCTCCCGAGGTCTCACTGACTGGTGGGGCCTGCTGCCTCCAGGCCGTACAGACAAGCCGTCGTGGGTGCAGGATTCGGCCCTGCGGTGCTGATGTCAGGGCCGGCATGGCAACAGTGCCACGCCGCACGGAGATCTTCCGGGGTACGGCGTGCTGTGGCCATGCCTGCCCTTGGTGAGGGGTGGGGTGGGCTTTGCTGTAGCCACGCCCCTGCCTCGTCCCCTTTGATGAGGTCATGGGGTTTGTTGGAGTTGCAGGCCGACTCCCCAAAGCCGGCTTCTCTGGAAGTCGTCCTGGGACTCGGCCGTGAGCGGGCAGTCGGCCGCCTTGCCGTCGACTCCTCAGGAGGCGGCTCTTTGTCCTGGGGTCTTGAGGGGCGCAGCCTGCCTCGATGTCTTGAAAGGTTCTGGGACCCGGGTTGGCCTACCCGTGGCCCATTACTCCGACATACATCATATTACGTACAAGTCCACCTCACGTAGTCACACTATCACCATATTTCTCGCCTCCGTGCGACACCTAGCTCTAGTTGATCTAACTAGAACTAACTATTGGTTGGCTCTATGTGATGTGGCAACTTCATACTACTACGGATGTTGGTTGTACTACTACGGCACTAACACTCCAAGAAGTGAGTCGAAAACCATTTATAAATTGTGTTTATGACATGCATATGCAAATGTACCATTCATTACATACAAGGAGTCACCAACACACAACGACAACGAGGATACATGTTGGATTATAGATTAGTTCCAACAAAACATTCTAGTAAATACTAAAGTTTTCATCACACAACAAATAACAAGCAATGAAATGAACTTCAGCTCAACCAATCCTCGGCGTTGGAAACCCTTGCTTTGAACCAGAAGAGATTGTCTCAAAAGAGCCAGCTACTGTCAATCTCGAGACCAACGCATGACTGATCATTCAGGCTGAAACGGCCTATTTCATGACCCATATTGTGATAGCCACAATAGGGAACCATAGCAATGTCCGAGGTACAAATATAGTTGCTTCTCATAAATGGTAGTAACGTTGTGTGAACAGTAGCTGGATCGCCTTTCACCATCATTTGATAGTTTTGTCCAAGGAAGAGCGAGTTTCCTCCAAGAGTATCAATACTAGGGAGAAGGTGTTGGCGCTAGCACAGTAGTATCCATCCCGAATACCTTGCAACGGACGTTGGAATAGGTCCGGAGAGTGCGACCATGGGAGACAACACCTGCTTCCTTAGTAACATCGGTGGTGCCCTGTATACAGACAAGAAGAGGTGATCCATCGGAATAAGTTTCCAGGCGCCACTGAGTATATGGGTCCTCATGCTCGTGATCATCATCATCATCGTCATCTTCCCGTTGGTTATAAAAATTTTCAAGTATACGTGGTGGAATGTTCAAAGGACCTTGGAAACACAAGAATGTTAATTAGTAAAGGGAAAATTGCTAAACCGCATGCATGTGGATGAAACAATTATAATTACGGTGGAAGACAAATGTACCGAAAGCATAAGGATTCCATGCAAAAACAGTGCCACGAGTGGTGGCAGCAAACACAAGACCCTCGTATTGAATTGCATCACAGTACATATCCGTGTATAGAAACAGAATTTTGAGCAATATCCATCTAGTCGAACTATGAAGGAAGGCAACAAGCTTGTCGAAGATAGCAACAACTCCATAGTCCGTCTAATCCCAAGAGCGGTCGGGAACTCGACAAATTGCTATCTTCTGTAGACGACGGTCACCATGATTGTAGTTGAACGTACGTAGAATATCGGTGTGCTCAACCTCTAAGAAGTCTGAGATTTTTGGAAGTGGAACCCGGTGACAATTGTACACATTCACAAGTTCCCACTCGAAGTTGTACCCAATATAAACAACCCAGTCTCCATTTGCGCCAGCCCAAGCCTTACCCTCAAGCGATGGCATCTTAACATCACACATATCATTATCAAGCGGCACCAACTTGCACAAGGTGAGGCTTGCATCGTCCGTGCGCCAATGACCAGGGTCACAGTGAAGAAGATAGGGGAGATCAAACCGCTCCTGGACCCTTGGGTTCTTTGTAATGCTGTGTCTTGAACGAACCTGCCATGGTAGCCGAGGTGATGACGTCAACCAATGAGTTCCTCCACCACGTCATCATTCAGATCAGGGCAAGAATAATGGGGTCGTTTCTGGCCTGTTCCCTCCATGGAGAAGACGATCGAACAATGGCAGAAGGAAGGGTGAAGGCAAATGGAGGAGGGAGGAAGAGCGTGCGACAGCAGTTCTAAATCGAGAGGGAAAGGCGAAGAGTCAGTGGACGGTTGCCACGATACACGAAGAGGCGCCCCGGCCTACATAGACGTCCATTCAGAAATTGTACAAAAGGACTCGTCGTCGTCTCACTGACATGTTGGAACGAGACCACATGTCAACGAAGAGGCTAGTGGGGAGTGGACGGTTGCCACAAAGGTCACACACTAACGACAAGGCCGTCCTGTCAGACCTAGCGCCCTCGTGGGATGGCTTCCGTCCCCCACACAAGTGAAGCCACTTCGCACCCCCACACGGTTGGTCCGCCACACCGCTAGGCCAACTCGAACGTTTGCAGCTCGGACGTGCGCTCGCTCAGCCCCCTTTCCATCGACTCCCCGGAGCTACCCAACCACGGCTACGTGTTTTGTGCACCTAGCGGCCGGATTTGGAGTGGATCTGGTCGGGCTTGAGCTCGCCCGGCTGTGCGAGGCTGCTCGCGCCATGGACTGGCCGGGCACCGGGCCGGAAGGCCCCGGCAAGGCCGCAAGGCCACATGCAGGTACTGACTCCTCCTCTAGCCGCTCGGATCTACACCGTCGGCAGTCCGCCGGTAGATACATGAATGGCGGTCGGCCGGGTTTGGTAATGGCCCAAAAGCTCGTCGGTGTACCATTGCCACTCATTACGTGCGACGACTGCCCAAAGAAGGTCTTGTGTCATGTGTCTACAACGCCGGAACATCCCAGATGGTTGTTCATCAAGTGCTCAACCGATGGGGTATGTGCTACTTTAGCTTCGGTTGTTCTCTCAGATTAGACTAGTTGCGCTAACTTAAAATATTGTTGTGTATAATGGATGCAAGTTTTGGTATTGGGAAGAAGAGTACATCGATATATTGATAGAGCACAATTTAGTAGATGTTCTAGCACTTTTTGCTAGCATAGAGGCTAGAGATGAGACTAGTGCACTTGTTGATAGAATAGAGGCTAGACATGAGACTAGATGCGAGGAAGCAATGTCTACTTCTTTACACTCAAAGAAGAAAGAAGCACGCAAGATCAAGAAGGCACTTATCCAACTTACAGGAGCAGTTATGGAAGTTGGATATCTGCTAAAATGTATTCTTGTGGTTCTTGTTTTCTTTGGTCTTGCTTTTCTAGTCAAAATTTGGCGATGTATTTCCGTGTACCAAAAATCAATAATGAAAAAAAGATATGTTTTTGCAAAGAAAAATGTACGCGGCAGGGATACATCCTCGCGTTGGGCGCACGGCCACCGCATCCGAGAAATGGCCCGGACACGACCCCATTGCCCTATCCAAACGGACAGAATCTAGGAAAAACAGAGGTCCGTTCAGGGTCGTGTGTTGGAATTGGCCTTACAAGTGGGGCCGCAGTTGAGGAAACTGACTATCGGCAAACCCCCACCTCGCCCGACGCGCAATGGCTGAGTTAGAGAAACGAGGAGGTTGAAGAGATAGTTGCACCACGGACTCCAAGAAATAGGGTGTCAGATGGAAGTCGTGCTGGTGGCGTGTGTCGTACTCCTAGATGTGAATGCTTGTTCTGGCCCATCCCACCCTACTATATATCGAGGATTCGAGGTGCTGGTTACATACAGAGAACACATTAACATATGGCTCACCTCACACTGTGGCCAAATTTCCTAGAGTCTGTGCTAGGTTAAAAAGTGTTCTTTGTAAGGGTGGGTGGCTGGTCTCAAATTTAAAACTTGTCGTATTACGTATACGTAGGCGTAGAGA
The DNA here is from genome assembly GCF_003073215.2 of Triticum urartu. Classification (NCBI taxonomy): domain Eukaryota; kingdom Viridiplantae; phylum Streptophyta; class Magnoliopsida; order Poales; family Poaceae; genus Triticum; species Triticum urartu. The sequence goes on from NC_053023.1 coordinate 310,047,555, forward strand.
TAGTGCAGCAGTTTTGAAAGTTTCAACCCAAACATAATAACGCAATTTCTACTGGACTCATCTGAGGACCTAGGATGATGGGATTTGCACCTACAGTAAAAACACCCGCCCGACACGCGAAGCATGTGAAGCTAGTACAAATAGTAGTACTATTGTTCATTGGACTCATCCAATAACCTGTTGTAATGCATGTAAAATTATGTATTCGGAAAATATTTGTTTGCCTCGTCGCAGCACCCACTCAGAGGAGCGACTCGAAAGCCATTCATAAATTTAGTAAGTTTATCATAGGCATATCATTTTATTACATACAACAGGTCATCAACCCACAACGACAACGAGGATACATTATAAATACTAAAGTTTTCATCACACAACAAATAATAAGCAATGAAATGAACTTCAGCTCAACCACTCGTCGGCGTTGGAAACACTTGCTTTGAATCAGAAGTGATTCTCTGGGAAGGGGCATCTACTATCAATCTCGAGACCAACGCAGGACTGATCATCCAGGTTGAAGCGGCCTATGTCAGGACGCATATTTTGATAGCCACGGTAGGGAACCATAGCAATGTCCGAGGTATAGATACATTTGCTTCTCATAAATGGTAGTAACATTATGTCGACAGCAGCTGGATCGCCTTTAACCATCATTGGATAGTTTTGTCCAAGGAAGAGCGAGTTTCCTCCAAGAGTATCAATACTAAACCAGGGAGAAGGTGTTGGCTCTAGCACAGTAGTATCCATCCTGAATACCCTGCAAAGGATGTTGGAATAGGTCCGGAGAGTGCGACCATGGGAGACAACACATGTTTTCTTAGTAACATCAGCAGTGCCCTATATACAGACAAGAAGAGGTGATCCATCAGAATAAGTTGTCAGGCGCCACTGAGTATATGGGTCCTCATGCTCGTGATCATCATCATCGTCATCTCCCCTTTGGTTATAATTTTTTTCAAATATAGGTGGTGGAATGTTCATAGGACCTTGGAAACACAAGAAGGTTAATTAGTAAAGGGAAACTAGCTAACCCGCATGCATGTGGATGAAACAATTATAATTATAGTGGAAGAAAAACATACTGAAAGCATAATGATTCCATGCAAAAATAGTGCCACGAGTGGTGGCAGCAAACGCAAGACCCTCGTATTGAATTGCATCATAGTACTCATCCGTGTACAGAAATTTATTTTTGAGCAATCTCCATCAAGGCATGGAAGTAAGGACAGCAACAAGCTTGTCGAAGATAGCAACAACTTCATAGTACGTGTAATTCCAAGCAGTCGGGAAGTCGACAAATTGCTATCTTCCATAGATGACAGTCACCATGATCATAGTTGAACGTACGTAGAATACCGGTGTGCTCAACCTCTGGGCAGGCTGAGATTTTTGGAAGTGGAACCCGGTGACGAGTGTACACTATCGGTGTTCTGGAAACGGGGGTCCCCAGACTTGCCTGCCTGCAGCCCACGGCATGGCTTTGCTAGCAGGCCCGTACGGCCCATCTTCATCAACAAGACATTCAAGACCCTCGCGAGGGGCCAAGCCTCGCGAGGCGGACGACACAAGACCTCCCCAGGAGCGGCCTCACTAGGCTGGCTCGCAGGGGGCGGAGAGTTCAAGGCACGGCAAACCTCGTGAGGTTCTAGTGACGTGAGCCATGATGACCAAGGCCAGGCGGGCACCAGCGCGCGCAGCGTCCTTGTTTCCTCTTTGGTGCTAAGGTGGCAAGTGCAGGCGCGGAGTACCGAGGCATGAAGCAAAGGTTTCCATATTGGTGCGAAGAGACCAAGACCAGCAGGATGGCAAGATGGAGGTCACCATGGAGCCCAAGGCGGCGTCATCACCAGAGCCTTTTGCAGGCGAAGACCACTATTGTCAGGATAAGCTGTACTAGTTGTCCCCTTTCAAATTGGTCATTGTTGGCTCCTTCCTGCTCAATATTTGGGGAGAGGACCAGGGCCTTTTTAAATAGGACTAGCCACCACCATAGCTAGAGAGAGACGAAAACAGTAGACGCGCAGAGAGAGAGAGAGAAAGACAGTAGCACACACGAGTTCGCCAAGCACAAGAACACCTCAACCTCAGGAGGTTGTTCTTCCCTTTGTACTGTTCATCCTCAGCCCAAGATGCAATCCACCACTACCACACTGGAGTAGGATATTACACCACAACGGTGGCCCGAACCAGTATAAATCTTGCGTCCTTTGTGTTGTGAGTTTGTCAAATTAGTGCGTAAGATCTTAGCCGAGCTAGGACGTGGATCGATAGGGGGGAGATCTTCGCGGGCACCCTAGTGTTTGAACCTTAAGGGTTTTGTTGGAACCCGTGATCCGACATTTGGCGTGCCAGGTAGGGCTGTGCCGAAGCTTCCCTTCCGTCGCTCCATGTCACGTCGCTTCATCATCTCCATGGCGGACGCACGCCGTGCCCGCGCCAAGCGTCGGGCCGCCCTCGCCACCCGCGTTGCTCAGACGGCCCCTGTCGGCGGGCCACCCCGTCGCTCTCCGTTGCCTGCTGCCAACGCCGTCACCGGCCCGGTGGGGAACGAGCAGCAAGCATCCTTGTTGCACCCCTCGGTGCAACCGGACGGCCGCACCTCCGCTCCATCATTGGCTCCCACTGGTTCGTCGTCTCACGCTCGTCGCGTTCCCATGGACGCACGGGCCGCGCTCCTCATGGCGCACGAGCTCCTGCGCTACCGCCCGGTCGACGACCTCTACAAGGACTGGCTTGACCGCATCACCAAGCTTGTCCGCGCCGCAGGAGGCTCCCCTGCACCGTCCCACTCTCTGCCTCGTCCTTCGCCGGCCACAGGCGATGGGGCTCACTAAGCACCTCCACCACCTTAGCACCAAGACAGCGCCCTAGCGCCAAGGCGCGCGGCTCCACGGTGCGACCCACCACGTCCGGCGCCCATGCGTGAAGAAAGAAGCTGTCAAGAAGTCCCTCGACCGCAAGCGAACGCTCCACCACTCTTCGCGCCGGCGCGCCAGGATTATTTACTGTGGCAAGGCCACGCACCGCTTGCCGTAGCGGCGCACGGGCGCCAAGACCAAGTTCCACCTCCAAGGTGGGCCCCAGTGACCATGGCCGGCTACCGCGCCTTCACCCCCAAGCTGCGTAGCGTCGCCTGGCCAGGCAAGTTCAAGCCATATCTGCCTCCTTGCTACGACGGCACCCATGAACCCGCGGAGTTCCTGCAGCTCTACGAGCTGAGCATCGAGGCAGCCAACAACGACGAGAAAGTCATGGCGAACTGGTTTCCCATGGCTCTCAAGGGTGGCGCCCGCTCCTGGCTCCTGAACCTGCCTCCAGGCTCAATTTCCTCCTAGGACGAGATGCGCAACCACTTCATCGCCAACTTCCAGGGCACTCGCGACTGCCCCCCGGTCGCGGGTGACCTGCGCCGCATCAAGCAACAACCAGGAGAGAACCTGCAGAAGTACATCCAGCGCTTTAACAGCGCGCGAATCAAGATCCCCAAGGTGACCGACGAGGCCATCATCTCAGCGTTCTCGGACGGTGTCCGCGACGTCAAGATGAAGAGGAGCTCGCCATCCACGAGGAGTTGTGTATGACATTGGAGCTGTTCAACATCGCGACCAAGTGTGCAAGAGCTGAGGAGGGGCGCCTCTCCCTCCTCGAACTCCCTGCTGCGGACCCAGAAGGGAAGAAGACGAAGGCCAAGGACGTGAAATGCAAAGGAGTGGCCGTGCTCGTAGCGGAGCCAGACACCAAGCGCGGCCGAGATCTTCCTGAGTCATCCAAGAGCAGCCGACCATTCTGTGCCTTCCATGACCTGCATACCCACAACACCAACGACTGTCAAGAGCTCAGAGCCATCCGAGAAGGACGCTTCAGTCGACGCCCTGAGCGCAGCGACCGGGGCTACGGCCAAGGAGGAGGACGTGGTGGCGGACGCTGGGACGACCATGGCCCGCGCCAGGAGTGGCACGACCGGCCTCGTGAGGACCGCTGGCAGGATCAGCCTCGCGAGGGTGCCTGGAGGGACTAGCCTCGAGAGGACCGTCCTCAAGGCAACGCTGGCCTTCCTCCACTACCGCCACCACCCAAAAGGAATGACGACCACCATCAAGACGAAGGGGCTAGGGGCTTCCAGGAGCCGCGCGCTATCGCCTGCATCTTGGGTGGAGCTCAAGCCCCAGCCTCGCAGCGTATCTTCAAACAGTTTGCTCGTGAAGTGAATGCATTCCTCCCCAAGCTCGAGGCCACACACCCGCTCAGATGGTCCAGGTGCCCCATCACGTTCAGTTCGGCAGATCAGCTCAAGTGCGTGGCTACTGCATGCATCCTCTCAATGCTTTGTTCACCAGTCATCAGCAACATGCAAGTTACCAAGAACCTCATCGACGGCGGCGCGGGGCTCAATGTCCTGTCCGTCGACATGTTCGGCAACATCCAAGTGTCATATGACCAGCTTCATCCTACCAAGCCTTTCTCAGGAGTGACCGACGGCTCTACTACCCCGATCGGGCAGGTCCGCCTCCCCGTTACCTTCGGAGAACGCTACAACTACCGCACCGAGCTCATCGACTTCGACGTCGCCTACATCTGTCTGCCATACAACGCCATCCTCGGGTATTCAGCCCTGGCCAAGTTCGTGGCGGTGACCCATCACGGCTACAATGTCCTCAAGATGCCGGGAAGCGGTGCAATCATCACAGTCCCGTGCGAGGAAAGAGATGCGGTGTGCTCCCTCGAGCGTGCCTTCCAAGCTGCGGCAATCGACGACCCCGACAGCCAGGGCGAGGGCCCTCCCGAGGCCACCCCCAAGAAGAAGAAGCAGTTGCACCATGAAGGGCCTCAGGAAAGCGGTGCCTCGTCAGGATCGACGCTCGCACCTAGGGCGCCTCCCTCCATCTCATAGGAAGTCGCGCCCAGCGCCCCTCTCAGGCAGGGCTCGGGGGCTCTCTTCTGGAGGGCCTCAGACTTTGCCAACGTCACAAGGGAGGCGCTCGGGAACCACTTGGAGGCGTGCTTCGCGGCATGTTTCCCACAAGAGAACACAGGGCAAGGAGTGCCCACTATTCAGGAGTTCATCACCAAGACCACTCAGGAACTGCAACACGCAAGGACCATGCACGGCGACCGCTGCTCACCAGGCGCAGCTCCCCATACAGGCGAGGATGCCGGGCTGCGCGTCTGCATCGATGTCCCAGGGCTCAACCGGGCCGCCTCTCAGGAGCTTTTCTGGCCTTCACGCGTGGGGCGCTTTGAGAGCCCACCTCACAGCTACGTTCACATGCCTTTTGGCCTGCCGAGCGTGGCGACCGCCTATCAACACAACCTGTGGAGCATCCTGGCGGCTCAGGAGGCCTGGCACCATGCTGTGCTAGCGGAGATTAAGACGGTCCTCAAGGAACCCCCTGGACCCCCAGAGCCTCCCAAGGCTCAGGGCCCCGGTGGCTCATGAGGAGCAGCCCCTTCGCCGCATACCCTCAGCTGCCCCAACTCTCCTTCATCAACAGAACCAGGTGACATTTTCCAAGTTCGTTCAGCTGGGAGCGCCCCCAGGGCTGCATCATTCCCAGGCCACGTGGCTCCGTCCCTGTGGCATGTATCTTTCCTTTTTATGTCTTTTCCTTACCTTGTTGGGGGCGCGCCTCGGGCTGCATCATCCCCGAGCCGCTCGGGCCTGACCCAGTGGCATGCATCTTCCATGCATTTACCTAAGCTAGTTGCCTTTCATTCTTGATCTATCTATGACTAGCACATGCCTCATTGTCGCCCACCATGGGAGCCGCGCGCCGGTCGTCTTTCTTCAGGACCCTTCGCGTTGTCTAACCACCTCGCATGACCAAGACAGCAAACAAGAACCAAGACCAGACGCAACTCGCCTTGAGGTAGGGCCTCGTGAGTCCCGCGCTGGCTCACGAGTGTCTAGACACACCTCGTCTAGCCCTGCCGTGCAAGCCACGTGTCAGGGCGGGGTTGTACACGTCCCGGGGGCTCTCTGTAGTAGAGAGTCCCCTCTCACGTGCCAGAAGCAAACCAGCAATCACCACGGCAACCAGTGCCTTTCCTCACGCTAACTTGCAGGGACTTCCCGAGGGCCACAGCAGGCGGTACCATGGACTCTCCCTCTTCTCTCATGCGATTCGCTTGCTCGTTAAAAGGGGGGCTCCTGAGCATCGCGCCTCGGGAGCTCTTACTGGCTCTCCAGCCCTCACCCCCTGGCCTTGACCATGGCATGCGACCTGGCATTCTAGCGGCGGCTGAGCTCGCTCGAGGGCCGGGACCTGAGGATGCAGAGCACCAAAAAGAACATGGAGGGGAGGGGGAGACCCGCACAGGTCTGGCCAAGCAACACTACAATGGCCGACGTACGAGTTCAGCATGACTCGAGGAGCCGACCCCAGACAGCCAAGATAAGTTCTCGCTCTGGATCCACCACTCGCTACGGCATGAGACCCTCGCTCACTCCCTTCGCTGCCCTGCTGCGGCAACGTTTTCTTCCTTTCCCATCCTAAGATAGCTGCTTGCGCGCTAAAGGGGACCTCTTGAGCATCGCCCCTCGGGAGCTCTTACTCGACCTTGGGCTGCTCACCTCCTGGCCTTGACCACGGCACGCGACCTGGCATACCAGCGACGGCTGCAGCCTGCCTAGGCACCGGGACCTGTCAGCATAGAGCACCAAGCTGCCGCAGGGTTGGAAAGGGGAGGCCGAGCCTCGGCAGGATATGCGCACACAAATCTTCATAATGAGGGCTATGTTGACAAAAGGCATTACAGACGCTTTACACGCCCCCACGGGGTTCATCTCTTGATTCCTCGCAGGGAACAAAAGGGAAGGGATTCCTAGGAGTTCTATCTACATGCACCCAATGTCGCCGAGGCCATCATCAATAGTGGGCCATGCGAGGCCGGCGCCAACCCCATCCAGATCAGCGGCGACGGCGGCTGGACGCCGCAGCCCTGTTCTGGGCTCGGCGGGAGCTCGTTGGCACGTAGCTGTCATCGCTCATCTCCGGAGACTCCAAGAGCTCAGGAGAGTCGCTGGACCACCAAGAGTCGCTGCTGTCGCTGGAGGAGCTGCAGGCGAGGCCCGCGGCGGGCCCAGCGTCTGCCGCAGCGTTGTCCTGGCGACCTCCTTCAGGGCAGCACTCCAGGCAGCGACCTTCCTCATCGAAGACCTTGAAGAACAGCGCGGAGGCGCCGTCGTACTCGAAGTGGATCGTGAGGGCGCCATCCGCGCGGCAGACTCGGGCAATCTCGCCCCAGCCTCGGGTCATGAAGATCTTCCCGGAGGCAACAACTCCAATCTCCGCTCCAGTCACTGGGGCATCGCAATCGGCGTGTTGAAGCCAAAGCTCGCGAAGGCCTCTCGGCGGTGAAGAACTGCGGGAGGCGAATCCAGGTGCTCGGGGGTATCGCCGCCCACAGCACGAACTCGTGTGAGGAGTCCGTCGCATGGACCCCTAGGGCAACGGCGTGCGCCTCTGCGGCACGGCGGCCACGGATCTGGCGCGGGCGGCGCCGCTCATCGCCCCTCCCTCCAGAATCGTCGGCATGAGCATACAAGGGCAGCGGGTACCCAGGCGGTGGTCTTTCGTACCAAGGCCGCGACACCATCGGCCTCACGACCATCTCACGGCGATGAGACCTCCTCTTCTTCGGCGGGAGCAGGTCGGGCTCAGCAAGGGAAGCCTTCCCCTTCTCCGCGCCAGTGAACCTCGGATCGACACCATGTCTGCACAAGCAAGGAGTGGAGCTAGGAAGGAGAAGAAGCGGGAGAGGCAGAAGAAGAGATGGGCGAAAGAGGCTCTGCCACCCTCCTCATTTATACCAGGAGAAGGCCAACCAGCACCCCCCACGATCACAGGTAATGATGGTTTTCCTTGCATGTCGCAGGGACTTGTCAAGTCGGGCAGTTGCCGAGGCAGCATGGGGAAGCGGAGACGCCCACGTCCAATCAACCGCCACGCGTCGACCAAGGCCGCAGTCTATTGGGGCCCGCGGCGCTCCGCACTTAACCTTTGAATTCGCCTCGAAGCCAAGCCCGAGCGCGCCTTGGGCCCGAGGGCTACTTTCGACGTTCTGGAAACGAGGGTCCCCAGACTTGCCTTCCTGCGGCCCATGACGTGGCTTTGCTAGCAAGCCCGTACGGCTCATCTTCATCAACAAGACATTCAAGACCCTCGTGAGGGGCCATGCCTCGCGAGGCGGACAACACAAGACCTTCCCAGGAGCGGCCTCACCAGGCTGGCTCGTGAGGTTCTAGTGACGTGAGCCATGACGACCAAGTCCAAGCGGGAGCCAGCGCGCGCAGCGTCCTTGTTTCCTCTTTGGTGCTAATGGGGCAAGCACAGGCGCGGAGTACCGAGGCATCAAGCAAAGGTTTCCATATTGGTGCAACGAGACCAAGACCAGCAGGACAGCAAGATGGAGGTCACCATGGAGCCCAAGGCGGCGTCATCACCAGAGCCTTTTGCAGGCGAAGACCACTTTTGTCAGGATAAGCTATACTAGCTGTCCCCTTTCAAATTGGCCGTTGTTGGCTCCCTTCCCGCTCAATATTTGGGGAGAGGACCCGGGCCTCTATAAATAGGACTAGCCACCACCATAGCTAGAGAGAGACGAAAATAGTAGACGCACAGAGAGAGAAAGACCAGAGCACACACGAGTTCACCAAGCACAAGAACACCTCAACCTTAGGAGGTTGTTCTTCCCTTTGTACTGTTCATCCTCAGCCCAAGAGGCAATCCACCACCACCACACTGGAGTAGGGTATTACACCACAATGGCGGCCTGAACCAGTATAAATCTTGTGTCATTTGTGTTGCGAGTTTGTCAAATTAGTCCGTAAGATCTTAGCCGAGCTACGACGTGGATCGATAGAGGGGAGATCTTCGCACGCACCCCAGTGTTTGAACCTTAAGGGTTTTGCCGGAACCCGTGATCTGACATACACATTCCCAAGTTCCCACTCGCAGTTGTACCAAATATAAACAACCCAATCTCCATTTGCGCCTTCCCAAGCCTTACCCTCAGCCGATGGCATCTTAACACACACATCATTATCAAGCGGCATCAACTTGCACAAGGCGAGGCCTCTGTCGTCCAAGCGCCAGTCAGCAGGGTCATGGCGAAGAAGATAGGGGAGATCAAACCGCTCCTGGACCCTTGGATTCATTGTAATGATGTTATTAGTTGAGTCGAAAATGGTCTCGAACGAACCTGCCATGCTAGCCAAGGTGATGACGTCGCACCAATCAATGAGTTCCTCCACCACGTCATCATTCAGATCAGGCCAAGAATAACGGGGTCGTTTCCGGCCTACTCCCTCCATGGAGAAGACGATCGAACAATGGCAGAAGGAAGGGTGAAGGCAAATGGAGGAGGGAGGAAGAGCGTCCGACAGCAGTTCCAAATCGAGAGGGAAAGGCGAAGAGTCAGTGGATGGTTGCCACGGTACACGAAGAGGCGTCCCGGCCTACATAGACGTCCGTTCGGAAATTGTACAAAAGGACTCACCGTCGTCTCACTGACATGTTGGAACGGGACCACATGCTAATGAAACATGGTGTGTAATTTCTCGTGCAAAATCTGATCTGGCCGCGTTGGCCTGAGGTGCCGCATTAGTTATCGACCTTTATTTTTTTAATGGCGTGTTGTTCAGTTTTGAAGCACGACTAGCTGGTACTGCATGCAGAGAAAATATAAACTACTCTACCACTACTCCACCTCTAGTACTAGTAGTATAAAAAAGATATATAGGCTGGAGGTTCCGCGCTTTCTTGCTAAGGGCTACCCACTTGCTTCTCACACTATCACCCTCTCTCTAGATCTAAAAAAGACGGCCTCTCTCTCCCTCCTCACCGGTGGTAACAGATCCGCTGGGGAAGAAAAGGACGTGCAGCGTTGACGCACTTGTCGTCGGCGAGCGAGGTCATGCACTGACGACAAGGCTGTCCTCTCAGACCTAGCGCCCGCGCGGGATGGCCTCCATCCCCAAGCTCGTTGTCGTAGTGTGTGCGGAGGACGACAACCACGAGCGAAGCCACTTCCCGCCGACCCTCAGGTATGCTACCTCTTTTCGAACCATACCCTTGTTCTATTGCCCCATCTGCCACGTCGCTGCATGTGGATCTTTTTCCACTCCACCATCGTCCTAATTTGCTATCCTATGCTTTGCTGGTCACGCAGACGAACACCTTAATTTTCACTATTAAAGGAAACCCTACTTCATGCAGACTAATCCATGTTTGGGTTGAATAAGGAAAGGAAGGGAGATTGTACTGTCCAAGAGACTAGGCATCGACCCGCATCTAGGTTGAAAAGGGGGAAATCAGTAGCTAAGGAATGAGTCTCGTGTCTCTTGGTTGAAGAAGGGTAGAAATGCATGACAACGCAATAGAGAATGACCAGGTCGATTGGTTTGTTGTCCTCACATAGGAAAAAGGTGGCTAAAGAGAACAAAAATGGGACGTAATCCACATATGCTGCTTGGATATTTGTTGCTCTTGGCAACCATACCTCCCTCACCACTCTATGCGTCCGTGGAGGTACATCGTAGTGGTGCGCCCACTGTCTAAATGGGCCTCCCATGCTCTTATTGCCACTTTTTTTGCTATTAGTATAATGCCAGCGGTCAAGTCAAGCAATGCTACTGCTAAAGTGATGCCACATTTAACTAATGCCGCACTCAGTCTAATGCCACCAATAAATTTAAGCAATGCCATTTAATGTCACTAGATTATTTCAAGGTTAGCTGTTGATTGTGGATGTATTAAAGATTTTTCAGATAAGGCATTCTAATGTTGTTGCACAGCCAGTATACCAACGATGAAACTTGTTACTACCTTTAGATTTTTGCACTGTTAATGCTTATAGATTACATACCTCACTTTCATGAGATAAGTCAATTTTTTTGTACAGTGTCACCAAAATGGCAAGGCGCTGATGTCATTTTATTTTGGTTAAACTGCACAAAAAATTATGAAGACAAGAGGAAAGGTCGAGAGTGGGCACCTCCTCCTTGGGCTATTCTCTTGATTCGTTTGATCAAGTTTTTATGTTTGATCGATTATCAAGATTGGGATAGCAATTTTTAGGTCCCCTCTAGTTTGAAATGATATTTACCTTGAAGGTACATGGTTTGCAAATTTTTTATACTGTCATTAGTTAATAATGCTAGTTACCTTCAGACTTTTGTATTTCGTTTAATGCTCTTGCACAACTAGTATACCAATGGTGAAACTTGTTACCTTTACATTTTGTATTTTTAATTCTTATAGAAATCTTCCAATGCTAGAGCTTATGGAAATCTGTTTAGTAAAACCATTGTACTGTACCCTGTGATAAAATAACTACTCTACTGTTGCACTAGCCACTGGATTAGTGTATATTTGTACTATTCAAATGGTGTTGCATTAGCATATGGACATATATGAAGTGTGGCAAGCTTTCCCAGATATGTGCTGAAGAAAACTATTACCTGTTTTTCTAAATACTAGATGTTTGGGTACTTTAAATTGAACTATGAAAACGTCTTATATTAAGAAACAGAGGGTGTAGAGTTCACTCAAATCATCATCCCGGTAAATCTAGTCACACATTTGTTAAAATTAATGTTTATTATGTTATCGGAGGAGGTCTGTATGTTTGTCTCTAATGCCTATCGACTACATAACTGACATCATGATGTAATGTTAAGTCATTTCCTTTTGTACAGTGTCACTGAATTGTCAAGGCCGTGATGGCATTTTATTTCAGTTGAACTGCACAAAATATGCTTAAAAGAAGAGGAATGGTCAGTAATGGTTCAATTTTTCAAAAAAAAAACTATGTATGCCTTCCTGACATCAGCCGCTGTTGCCTTATTTATTCCTTCAAACAGGTGGTTAGAAACAGTCTTGCTACCTTTCCCCATTAATAAATTGGAATGCTTATATTTGTGAGTCTATGCTTCAAGTAGTGCCACTTTTATAGTAATCACACTTTCAATATCTATGCAAACAGGGATGCTCGATTTTAGTTGAAGTGCACAAAAAGTCCAAATGGTTCAACATTAGGAGCATGTTGTCTTCCAAACCTTTATATCCAATTGGTGGCACTATGAGCTGTTCATTACGAAGGTACATTGTTTGCTACTATCTTGCTGCTCTTTTTGTACTATCATTAGATAGTGATATTAGTGGTTTGCATGTGAATTTATTAGCAGGGTGGACCTACATTGGAGGTGCAGGACATGATTCAATGATTGGATGCTAAATTTTGGTTATATCGATTTCACCTCTTCCATCACTGCGAACATGGATATCCTTGGCCTGATGAAGAATGGGCACTATATTTCTGCTCTGAACCACCAAATCAATTCAATATGAAATTGCCCAGGGCAAAACATGACTGTATCAAATTGTCCAGTGCAAAACATGACAGATCCTAAGCAGAAGAGACATGTTTAAACCGAAAATACAAGGTGGGGTATATGTTTACTAGCTGCTTGATATTTGTGCAGACAGAGATGTCTGCCCATTGCTATTTGCCAAACAAACAAAGTGATCGCAATTTTGGTTGAACTGCACAAGAGAATAGTATAGTCACTGCATGCAGTGCCATTTGAAAATAGACACGGAAAGATTGGATAGTCACTTCATGGATTGCAGAAAAGTAGTATTGTACTATTTATTGACCAACACTAGGTGCTTCATTGCTTTGGTCTGATTATACAATGGGCATCATTTTGCCTAAGTTAAAGTTTGTATTACGAAAATAGTCTCGCCGTGTGATCGAGAGAAGACCAAATCATATTGCAGTGGATGTTCCTCCATCATGTGTGGTTTATTCTCATGGTTCCAGCTGTTGGTGAAACCACTTACGTTTGCAAGAGGAATTGTAGACTTCACAAACAAATTTGTCTTTAACTCTGTACTGAATATTGGCCAAGAGAAGCATCCATGTTAGTAGGAAGAACAAATGTTTTTTCTAGATCTTTGCTTTCGGAGCTACATATTTGTATATGATCTGTGAATCATTGAGATGCATTAACATGCTGATCTTATGCATGGGAATCGTACTAGTTAGTTTTGAATTTGGGCTACTAATGTGAACATATTACAATGCCAGGCCTGTGAGTCTCGTGTGAACATTTTCAATGGATCGGCTCTTACTGCTGTGCACAACATGATCATTATTTCTGTGTTCTCAGTGTTTACAAGTTACTAACAGTTCCTTATTTATGTTTGCTCAGAGTTTACAAGTTACAGATCGATCACTAGCTAGCCTACTAATGCGCTCCTGGCAGTTTTAGTTGCAACGCAAGATCTGAAGTGGCAGTTTTTTGAATAAAAATGCCTACCTCTGAAAAAAATGACAAGCTGCTTGAAGAAAATGCCATGCGAATCTGAAGAAACTGCCAACAAAAACATTTGCAAATGCCTTATCTCCCAGCGAATGTTCATCAGCTAATGCGATCCTACACGTACACCATCCGACCTACTCGATCCTACATGTACATTATCCGACCTACTCGATCCTACACGAATAAATAGCGGATCGCACACGTACTACCTCCTTTCCGGTTTGCAGGGCTCAATTCAAAAAACGACCTACTCGATCCTACATGAATAAATAGCAGATCGCGCACGTAGTACCTCCTTTCTGGTTTGCAGGGCTTAATTCAAAAATCTTACCAACCAAGGTAGATGATGAGTGGTGGAATCATTTTTGACAAGGAGGGAGTACCTCGTCTAGATGATTCGAGTGCACTCGTTTGACCGTCATGCCGACGTGCGACCCAACATGGACGGGATGCACCACTGACAGGACAGGACGACACAGTCATAATTTCAGTTTTCCTAGTTTTCCATGGCAAGCTGGCGTGCTAAGCCATGCCTACTTATGCATTGAATTCCGATGACCGTGATGACCGTCGCGTTTCCCGCGACACGCTGGTTCGCCTACCTTCCACCTATAATTACTGTTTCCCGGCCTTCTTTGGTGGCACCATCACCCAACTCGCCCTATCCTCATAAGCCCCCACCAGCCCGACGTCGCTTGCCACTTATCCTCGCTCTCGCCACGTCTGCCATGCCCCCGCCCATCAGCGATAGGCGACGCCGGAGGCGGTCACCACCGGAACTAGTGTTCATTTTTTCATCGAAAGGCAGATGGAGGGAGGAGGCATTCTATTGGTCTTTAGATGGCAATGTAGTGTATGAGGAGTTGTTGGAGCACGACCGCCTGGCGGAGGAGCAGCGTATCACTGATTTGTGCCCTCAGCGGGACATGGAGCAGCAGCGCACCGATGCTCTGAGTCGCGAGCAGAGCGCCTGCAACTGAGCCGACTACATGCAGGCCGGCGCCTGGCAAATAGCCATGGAGGCTATCGGGCACACACGCGTTCGCGACGCCGAATTTTACTACCAGCTCGTCAAGTGGGTTTCCCGCTTAGAAGCCGAAGCTTCGGACCACACTGGCATGGAAAGGGCCAACGCGCGCAAGCAACACACACTATCGCACCTCTGGCAAGTCCGAGGTGAGGCGGAGGACGCTGGTGCCGGTGTTTAGTGTGTACCGCAGATGGCGGCCGACATCATCTAGTTAGCTAAGAGTAAGTTAGTACTTGTACACTACTAGAGTATTAGTGGGAGTGGATAGTTAACCTGGCTATGATGGTTATCAACATGGAAGTTCAGTACTCTATATCTGGATCAGACCTGTTACTTTGCTCTGAATGTTGAACTTTCTGTTTGAACATATGGAATGTGCTGTTATTTTTTAAATGGGTTGTATTTGTCCGCCATGGGTTTAGAGGCTGACTTGTGGGCCTACCAGGTTGACGCGTACAAAATCAGGAGATGATTGTATGTGGAGAGGATGACAGCAGGGACCCACCAAGGTCATGGCAGTACGTAAGCAAGTGCCTCCTTATTTCAAGCCAATGAAAAAATGGCTCCTCCTAATGGATTTCTGACATATGAGTCCCATGCCATTGTCAACGTAGTCAATAAACGAGAGAATTGCACAACGAGTGACTGACACCAGGGACCCAGCAGCTTGCAAAGTTATTTTTATTTTTGGTTAATTTGATAAATGCCACTCCAAATCTAGTGATTCCGAGAAACGCAACTGCAATTTCCAAACTTTGAAAAATGCCATTTCCAGTGGCATTTTCGAAGTCTGGAGTGGCATTTTTCAAAGATTGCCGTGGCATTTTTCAAAGTTTGCAAAAATTGCAGTGGCATTTTTTTAATTTTGGAAATTGCAGTGGCATTTTTATGAATCTCTAATTGGAGTGGCATTTATATAATTTGTTTTTGAGATGGAAGCAGGGTGTCAATTGGGCTGTGCGGGGCACTCTGGCCTGTCTACACAGTCTTTTCTTTTATGTTTACCATAGACCGGCCCAGTAGTTTTTTTTGTTTCTGAAAATGGCTAGCCCAGTTTTTTGTGCTTTGTCAAGTAAGTCGCTTTGTCAGGCCTGTTGGGCTACAAATCTTTCAAGACAAGGAGAGCTTCATTTGGGTGGCCCAGAAAATGGCCTATCAGTAATGAGAAATGGGTTGTACATTTTTAAAACACATCAAACCGGCAATTAGTTTCAAAAAAATTTCATTTTGAGATTTTAAATTCCATTGATTTTTATGCGGGCACAATTTGTTAGATTAAAAACAGTTCGGACCGCACCGAAATATGCAAAATTTCATATAATTTTTTAACCGTGGCCACAATATGGGCTGTAATGCAAACAAAAATATTATGGGCTCCAAAAAACCTTAAGAATTAGCAAATGGGCTGTAAATTATTAGAAATAATGGCAAATGGGTTGTATGCTGTTTTCCACAGATTTGATGCTTTCCTAAAAAAAAGGTTGATGCACAGGCAGTGACTGTTGGATGTCCATCCAACGGCCGTCGTGCTTCTTCAATCTCCGCTCTTCCTGCTCCAGCCGCTCAAACAAGCACCGGCAGGACTGCCTGCTCCCTCCTCCCACGGCCGGTTGTGCTGCCGCGCAGGCCTCACCGCCCCACCGTACTCCCATCGCTGGCCTAGCCATCCCTCTACTCACCCACACCCGTTGTTATTCTCCGGCGGCGGCAGACGAACCAGTAAACCCTCGTACTCCCCTCCGTGTGGGAAACAACTGTTGAGTCTTCCCTGGCTCCATGTCGTTCCCTTCATAGGCCTCGCCGTCGTCCACCGCCCTGGTGCTCTCGATGCGGCGTGGTCAACATGGTCAACGAATGACATCCATCGGAAGTGGACTGTACGTGGAGAGGCTGACAGCTGGTTCCGCAGCCGCACGCAAGGAAATGCCTCCTTATTACGCGCAAAATAATGATTCCTCCACCTGACAGCTGGGACCCGTCGAAAGGGCCTCTGTATTTCGCGAAATAAACGTTCGCCCTACTAACAAGTTGGACCCACTAGCTATATCTTCGCACGCAAGGAAGTGCCTCCTTATTACGCACAAAAAAATGAATACTCCCCTGCTAGCTGGGACCCACCATTGTGGGAGGCTGACTTGTGGGCCTACTAAGATGACGGGGATGGAGGGCTTTGTCAACTTAGTCAATATGAACGATTCTAGCTCCAGTGACCGTATGCTGTCCATCCAACGCCCGTAGTGCTTCTTCAACCTATGGTCTTCTTGCTCCAGCCACCCAAACCAGCGTCGGCCGTGCCGCATGCTCCTTCCTCCCATGGCCAGTTGTGATGCCGCGGACGCCTCACCGCCCCCTACTACTCCCACCGCTGGCTAGGCCATCCCTCTACTCACCCACACCCCTTGTTATTCTGCGGCGACGGCAGCCTCACACCGCAGCCGAACCAGTGAACCCTCCTACTCCTCTCCACATGGGCATCCACTGCCGCGTCTTCTCCGGCTCCACGTCGTCCCCTTCCTAGGCCTCGCCGTCGTCCACTACCCTGGTGCTCTCGGCGTGGCGTGATCAACGTGGTCAAGGAACGAGTTCCATCAGAAGAGTACTGTACGTGGAAAGGCTGACAGCTGGGTCCATGGCCGCAGCAAGGAAGTGCCTCCTTATTACGCGGAAAATAATGATTCCTCCACATAACAGCAGGGACCCACTGGATGGGCCACCATATTTCACAAAAAAAACATTTCCCCCCTGACTGATGGGACCCACCGGCTACATCTTCGCATGCAAGGAGGTGCATCCATATTATGGGCAAAAAAATGATTCGCCCCCTGACTGCTGGGACCCACTAGCTACATCTTCGCACTCAAGGAAGTGCCTGGCAGTTGGGACCCACTTGGTCGAAGCATATGTAGCGTTGTCATTCTGGTCGTGAACATGTACGTACATACTGGTCGATCCGTCTGTCTGCAGGCTGCAGCGATGAACTGTGGCCGTGTAAGGAAGGGCACGTGTTGTAGTAGAGGAGCGCACGTGTTGTATTAGAGGCGCGCACATAGCATGTCATGTAGTCCCGTTAATATCATGTACACGTACGTACAGCGACCAGGGTGCAAGAAAGTAAATATGGCCACGTACGTACATATGGGTGAGGTCTCGAATGCCTACTCGCGCATACGTACGGCCAGGGCTCGTGTATATGGTTGGGTCGAAACGGAGAAACTGCGTCGTTGTTTTCATCGGGAGGCAACGGAATACGTCGTGTTCATTGGGGGGCAACCGGCTTGGACAGAACAGCCGATCAAAATGAGGCCTGGCGTACCGCAGAATAGAGGAAATGTCCTTGTGTTCAACCGGACATGGTCGAAACGGGATCCTGTTCATCGGGAGGGGTCTGGCGTACCATAAAACAGAGGAAACAGACTTCTCTTGGACCTCCTACGGTCGAAATGGGGTCCTGTTGATCGGGAGGGGTGTGGCGTACCACAAAATGTAGGAAACGGGCTTGTGTTGGAGCGCTACGGTCGAAACAGGGGTCCTGTTCATCGGGTGGGGTGTGGCGTACCGGAAAACGGGACTCCATGGGATACTGTTCATCTCCACCATCGACTGCCTCCATGGGCTACTATTCATCCACCATCGACCTCCTCCAGCCTCCACCTGCGAATGTTCATCCACGGGCTCCTATTCATCGAGACTCCACCGCTCCTCCACCAGCTACTATTCAACCAGCCCTCTCCACAGGGTCCTGTTCAAGCACCCCTCCACGGGCTACGGTTCATCCAGCCCTTCACCGGCTACTGTTCAACTAGCCCTCCACGGGGTCCTGTTCATCCACCCCAACCGGCTCGATCGGGGTCCTGTTCATCCAGCGGCAACGGCCTCTACTACCACGAGGTCCTATTCATCCAACCCCCACCGGGAACTGTTCATCCACCCCCCCACACACATACAACAATGCTCATTGTTCATCAAGAGGCAGCAAGTTCAATCGGCTTCAATTAGTAGCAGTAGCAAAAGGAATCGCTCGATCGGGTTCCGTTAACAGCCAACGATCGATCGCTCGGGTTCAGTAACGCGTAGCCTGCAGTGCAATCTCTAGCGTTCAGTAGGCGAACGCCTCGCTCGGCTTCAAATAGAGGCCAACGCCTCGCACCCACGCGCGTACGTGTATGAGAAACGCACATTGCTCAGCCCCCGGCCACCCACCGTAACCGGGAACTCCCTGATATTTTCGTCGCCCTCGCTTCTACCATGTTTTTTTTCGTCATGGATGGCCCAAAGAATGTCATGCAGCTGTGTCTCCAGCCCGCACAGGACGAAAATCCCATTTTCTGTCATGATTTTTTGTCATAGAAGTAGGAGCCCACTGCTACCTCTTGAGCACTGCGTTGGTTTTCCCTTGAAGAGGAAAGGGTGATGTAGCAAAGTAGCATAAGTATTTCCCTCAGTTTTGAGAACCAAGGTATCAATCCAGTAGGAGGCTACGCGCGAGTCCCTCGCACCTACACAAAACAAATAAATCCTTGCAACCAACGCGATAAGGAGTTGTCAATCCCTACACGGTCACTTACGAGAGTGAGATCTGATAGATATGATAAGATAATATTTTTGGTATTTTTATGATAAAGATGCAAAGAAAAATAAAAGGCAATGAAAATAACTAAGTGTTGGAAGATTAATATGATGGAAGATAGACCCGGGGGCCATAGGTTTCACTAGTGGCTTCTCTCAAGAACATAAGTATATTACGGTGGGTGAACAAATTACTATTGAGCAATTGACAGAATTGAGCATAGTTATGAGAATATCTAGGTATGATCATGTATATAGGCATCACGTCCGAGACAAGTAGACCGACTCGTGCCTGCATCTACTACTATTACTCCACACATCGACCGCTATCCAGCATGCATCTAGAGTATTAAGTTCATAAGAACAGAGTAACGCTTTAAGCAAGATGACATGATGTAGAGGGATAAATTCATGCAATATGATAAAAAACCATCTTGTTATCCTCGATGGCAACAATACAATACGTGCCTTGCTGCCCCTACTGTCAGTGGGAAAGGACACCGCAAGATTGAACCCAAAGCTAAGCACTTCTCCCATTGCAAGAAAGATCAATCTAGTAGGCCAAACCAAACTGATAATTCGAAGATACTTGCAAAGATAACCAATCATACATAAAACAATTCAGAGAATATTCAAATATTGTTCATAGATAAACTTGATCATAAACCCACAATTCATCGGTCTCAACAAACACACCGCAAAAGAATATTACATCGAATAGTTCTCCACAAGAGAGGGGGAGAACATTGTATTGAGATCCAAAAAGAGAGAAGAAGCAATCTAGCTAATAACTGTGGACCCGAAGATCTGAGGTAAACTACTCACACATCATCGGAGAGGCTATGGTGTTGATGTGAAAGCCCTCCGTGATCGATGCCCCTCCGGCGGAGCTCCGGAACAGGCCCCAAGATGGGATCTTGTGGATACAGAAAGTTACTGCGTTGGAATTGGGGTTTTGGCTCCGTCTCTGATCGTTTGGGGGTACGTAGGTATATATAGGAGGAAGGAGTACGTCGGTGGAGCAACAGGGGGCCCACGAGGGTGGAGGGCGCGCCTAGGGGGGGAGGCGTGCCCCCTACCTCGTGGCCTCCTGGTTGATTTCTTGACGTAGGGTCCAAGTCCTCTGGATCATGTTCGTTCCAAAAATCATGTTCCCGAAGGTTTCATTCCGTTTGGATTCCGTTTGATATTCCTTTTCTTTGAAACCCTAAAATAGGCAAAAAACAGCAATTCTGGGCTGGGCCTCCGGTTAGTAGGTTAGTCCCAAAAATAATATAAAAGTGTATAGTAAAGCCCAATACTGTCCAAAATAGAATATAATATAGCATGGAACAATCAAAAATTATAGATAGTTGGAGACGTATCAAGCATCCCCAAGCTTAATTCCTGCTCGTCCTCGAGTAGGTAAATGATAAAAACAGAATTTTTGATGTGGAATGTTGCCTGGCATATTTTCAATGTAATTATTCTTAATTGTGGTATGAATAT
This sequence comes from Triticum urartu, assembly GCF_003073215.2. NCBI lineage: Eukaryota > Viridiplantae > Streptophyta > Magnoliopsida > Poales > Poaceae > Triticum > Triticum urartu. The sequence goes on from NC_053023.1 coordinate 310,067,966, forward strand.
TCATATCCAAAAGATTCAAGACAAAAGTTCAATGTTGACATAGAAATAATAATACTTCAAGCATACTAACTAAGCAATTATGTCTCTTCAAAATAACATGGCCAAAGAAAGTTATCCCTACAAAATCATATAGTCTGGCTATGCTCTATCTTCACCACACAAAGTATTTAAATCATGCACAACCCCGATGACAAGCCAAGCAATTGTTTCATACTTTTGGTGTTCTCAAACTTTTTCAATCTTCACGCAATACATGAGCGTGAGCCATGGACATAGCACTTTAGGTGGAATAGAATGGTGGTTGTGGAGGAGACGAAAAAGGGAAGATAGTCTCACATCAACTAGGAGTATCAACGGGCTATGGAGATGCCCATCAATAGATATCAATGTGAGTGAGTAGGGATTGCCATGCAACGGATGCACTAGAGCTATAAATATATGAAAGCTGAACAAAAGGAACTAAGTGGGTGTGCATCCAACTCGCTTGCTCACGAAGACCTAGGGCATTTTGAGTAAGCCCATCATTGGAATATACAAGCCAAGTTCTATAATTAAAAATTCCCACTAATATATGAAAGTGATAACATAGGAGACTCTCTATCATGAAGATCATGGTGCTACTTTGAGGCACAAGTGTGGTAAAAGGATAGTAGCATTGTCCCTTCTCTCTTTTTCTCTCATATTTTTTATTTGGGCCTTTTTATGGCCTCTTTTTTTATTTGGGCTTCTTTGGCCTCTCTTTTTTCGTCCGGAGTCTCATCCCGACTTGTGGGGGAATCATAGTCTCCATCATCCTTTCCTCACTTGGGACAATGCTCTAAAAATGATGATCATCACACTTTTATTTACTTACAACTCAACAATTACAACTCGATACTTAGAACAAAATATGACTCTATGTGAATGCCTCCGGCGGTCTACCGGAATATGCAATGAATCAAAAGTGACATGTATGAAAGAATTATTAACGGTGGCTTTGCCCCAAAGACAATGTCAACTACATGATCATGCAAAGCAATATGACAATGATGGAGCGTGTCATAGTAAAAGGAAAGGTGGAAAGTTGCATGGAAATATATCTCATAATGGCTATGGAAATGCCATGATAGGTAGGTATGGTGGCTGTTTTGAGGAAGGTATATGGTGGGTGTATGATACCGGCGAAAGGTGCGCGGTATTAGAGAGGCTAGCAATGGTGGAAGGGTGAGAGTGTGTATGATCCATGGACTCAACATTAGTCATAAAGAACTCATATACTTATCGCAAAAGTCTACAAGTTATCAAAGCAAAGTATTACGCGCATGCTCCTAGGGGGATAGATTGGTAGGAAAAGACCATTGCTCGTCCCCGACTGCCACTCATTAGGAAGACAATCAATAAATAAATCATGCTCCGACTTCATCACATAATGGTTCACCATACGTGCATGATACGGGAATCACAAACTTTAACACAAGTATTTCCCAAATTCACAACTACTCAACTAGCATGACTCTAATATCACCATCTCCATATCTCAAAACAATTATCAAGTATCAAACTTCTCTTAGTATTCAACACACTCATAAGAGAATCTTATTATTAATCTTGAATGCCTAACATAATTAAAATAAATTACCATCCTGTTTTGTAGGACTCTCAAAATAATCTAAGTGAAGCATGAGATAACAATAGTTTCTATAAAACAAATCCACCGACGTGCTCTAAAACATATAAGTGAAGCACTAGAGAAAAAACTATATAACTCAAAAGATATAAGTGAAGCACATAGAGTATTCTCACAATTTCCGAATCATGTGGGTCTCTCTCAAAATGTGTGTACAGCAAATATGATTGTGGTAAACTAAAAAGCAAAGACTCAAATCATACAAGACGCTCCAAGAAAAACACATATCATGTGATGAATAAAAATATAGCTCCAAGTAAAGTTACCGATGGAAGTAGACGAAAGAGGGGATGCCTTCCGGGGCATCCCCAAGCTTTGGCTTTTAGGTGTCCTTGGATTATCTTGGGGGTCCCATGGGCATCCCCAAGCTTAGGCTCTTTCCACTCCTTGTTCCATAATCCAT